>NC_141992.1:28571252-28874283 GCF_049901715.1 Pseudonaja textilis | reverse complement strand
GATATACTGAAAGATACTGCAAATTAATTGTCTCCTTAATTTAAGACAAAAATAAGTTTTGTAGTAAGTTTTTACAAAGATATGCCATTAAAATTTGTACTAACATCTTGCTGTTGGCTCAAAAAGAATCAAGCCTTCCAAATGAACAATAAGAAAAACTGCTATTTGTGACTCCGAAATACAAACACTTACAAAATGTTACTCTTAAAGTATCTCATACATTGTAAGGATCTAGAAACTAACTTTGAAGCAGAACTAGGAAAATTAACATTGTAGTGAACTCTTGTCTTCTAATGCTACTATCTCCTTTTCTATCCCAAAGGATGCATTGACAAAGTGAAGTATTGGTGCCAATGATATTGAGATGGGAGATACAATTTCAACCTATAATTTCATCTATGAACCCATTCTCTACTTCCCTTTGTATCTCCTAATATTGTACCAACAAAGAAACTTCTGGCTGCCATTTTGAATTCTTCCTGTATGTCAAATTTCTTATTTCACAATCGATAATAATTATAATTTGGATACAGATAAAATGGCATCACCATACTCTTTTAAATTAAAGGAGGGTTGAAATTGACATTTGGATAAGGTATTACTAGAAATCTGATGAGTCCCATACCCAGGAAAGAAACACTTCTGAGTCCCAAAAGGTATCAGTAACTTCTTTTCTACACTGGTATTGGCTTCTGCCTGATCTGTTCAAAGATGGAAGCAGGGACAAGAAAAAGGAAAAAAAAGAATGCCTTTGAGTCCCTTGTCATTAGGACTTAATAGTGATATAATTGGGCAAAGAGGAGTGGGACTGATCATCACTCATTTGAAGCAGGTATTATGCAATTTAAATATTTGCAATGCTATTTAAGATGTTACTTTAAAATTAGATATTAGATATTGCCTAATTAATATTAGGATTTTTATTTTTTAAAATATCAGGATGATGCAGATAATGCACAAAATTCCTAATGAATGAATGAATGAACATTTGCAATATTGATGTAGGTTAATCTATATATCCTGCTGTAATACTGTTCATGATGTAAGGACAGAGGAAAATTAACTTATGGGACATTAAACTATCACATTTTATGCATTTGTATAGAGATTTGCAAGATTTAGAAATGAATAAGCAAATGACAGGACACCAGCTCCACTTCAGAAACAGGAAAAATTAATTCAGAACTCCTAAGTATAAATTTTGAGAGAAATTTCAAAGGAACTCTGGAACACAGACACCTCACTAGCATAGGATTAATAAATCTTATACATGCTCATTACATCCTGACATAATATCTGCCAAGTTGAAAATGAGTGTGTACTAGTACAAACCGTATGATACAGAATTTCTGCTTAGGAATTTGTTCTAATGTTGGAAGTGGGTCTTAAAAAACAAATATGTGTACATTTTGTTATGGCTTCATTATTCTGCAATGATTAATGAAATGCACAACATGATCCATTTCATGACAGTGTAGATGTGCGATGTGAGCAATTAATCTTTCACCATATAAGTACTAGTGAATGGGTTTCACAGTCTGCTGGAAAAGTATCATTAATATTGACACAGAATGAACTTGTGTGCAGAGGCATGTCTTCTGTGAAAAGATATGAGGCTGTATACACACATCATATTCCCCCATGGTTAACTTACCTATGGCTTTTGGAAATAACCCAATTTTCTGGGTTTACTGTAGTGTAAACTAAACATTGCACAATAAATTATACCTAGGGGAACCTATGGGACTAATTCATCTGGCAAGTACTACTTTTGCACTGGGTAATAAAAATATGGTATTTTCCACTTTATGCAGTTCAAAGTAAACACAAAGCGTTAATACAGAAATAAAAAATAATAATATTATTAGTAGGGGGCCAAAAGTCCATGTGCATAATGCTAAGTAATAACCCCAAAGGTCTACTTGATTTTATACAATTCTAAATAAATAATAATAAATATTATAAAAAAATAAATATCATAATATATAACTAATAATAGGTTCAGCAATATATTGTAGAAACTAGCTAAATAATTGCCCAACCTATGCAGAAGTAGCATTCTAGATTGTTAATAGAATGCAGCTATATAAACTTAATTATTAGAGTTCCTTTGATTTCTCAGTCAAAATGTAATCTGAGATGATGAGCATTTTAAGTTACTGAAATTAGCCAATATTGATATACTATTGTGGGGCATAAACAATGACGAATATTGCTTATAAAAATACATTTAAGTGATATATTGCAATAAATGCCTATACTAATTCCATTTCTTTAAAGAATTTATTTATTTATAATTCAATTTATGTGGCTGCCCATCTAAACTCTGGATGGTGAACAAAATGAAATATAGCACTGCTTTACTGAGGGAACTCAGAAAAAGTCCATCCTTCCATATCATATGGTATCTGTGGAAACCATCAGCGGTACTTTTAACTCCATGTAGGGCCTTATAGATGGTAACCTTCACTGTAATAGCACATGGAAGCCATGCCATTCACATACCAGTAATTATATAAGGAAGGCATGAGTAACTATGAACAGTGCCTGTTGATCTAAGAATAGATGCTACTGTTGCACAAGATGCATTTGTGTGAAAACTATCATGGTCACAGCTGCCACTTTCTCCTCAAGTAGGATTCACATTTCACAGCAACTTTCTTGTCTCATTCAGCGTTAATGATGGAAAATCACTTGAACTAAAACTATTTCTTCCCATCCAAACTTTTTCAGTCTACAGACCATTACCATGGGGCAGAGATATTCCACTAAGATATACTAATGCTTAATTTCATGCCAATAAATTATTCACCCAGCAGTTTCCTATAGATATTAAATAGGAGCAGGTAAAGAGTAAAATTCTGAGCTATTCTGAATTGTAGAACTGAATCTTGCCTTTCCTATCAACACTGACTGGAATCAGCCTCAAAGGAAGGTGGAAAAACACTGAAGAATTGTGTTTCCCACACTCAACTCTTTCAGCTGGCCCAACTAGGTACCATCATTGATATTAAAAGCAGCCAAGAGATGAAGAAGGGCTAGGATTGATATATTTCCCTATCCTGAGCCTGTTAAATTATTAAATACAATTGTTTCTTTACTTTGCAATAGCCGTATCATATAGTTTTGAATTTGAATGGCCCACAAAAATAGATTCAAAGCAGTGGTGGGATTAAATTTTTTTTATTACTGTTTCTGTGGGCATGAGTTGGTGGGCTTGGCAGGGGAAGAATACTGTAAAATCTCCAGTCAGAGGTGGTATTTGCCAGTTCTCCAAACTAGTCAAAATTTCCGCTACTGGTTCTTCAGAACTGGTCAGAACCTGCTGAATATCACCTCTGATTCAAAGTTTTATCTGCAGTAAAATAATTCAAAATTACCTTGCTGCTTTTTAAATGACAGAGGAAATCCTGAAACACTACTCTGGATTTAGAAATTAAGAAAAAAAATTAGGATAATGCATGTCCTTTATCTAGATTACATATCACACAATAACCTGATATGCCAATGTAATGATTCAAAGTAGCAGGAACTTATAATTTGTTTTCTGAGGTTCTCGCGGGTATTTGTATGTGGATCTTTGGTTATTCAGGTTTTCTCCTGCGTAAGATTGGAAGTATCTAGGCAACATTTCGATGAAGTCTCATACATCATCTTCAGGCTTTTGTCTTCAGCTCTGTGCTTCTCAGAGTGAAGCAGAATTCACTCTGAGAAGCACAGAGCCGAAGACCCAAGCCTGAAGATGATGAATGAGACTTCATCGAAACGTTGCCTAGATACTTCCAATCTTACGTGGGAGAAAACCCGAATAACCAAAGATCAACTTATAATTTGCTTATGTATTGAAGAAACCTAATGAAGCAATTTAAACCATTAGAGTGGGACATTAATGCTGCAACATCACAGAAGGTAGGACCAAATGACCTTTTTATAACATTTTAACAGGCCTAAAACAGATTTAAAATAAAGTAAGCATTTAGCCTATTGAAGACTTATTTTGCTCCTTATTTCAACTTAAAAATGTTGGTTTAAGAAAATAAGAAGGGCCTTGTTAGATCAGATGCCTGGCCCATCTAGATCAGCAATCTGTTTTCATAGCCAACCCACCAACTGTACAAAGAAGCCCACTAGTCTTCTAGATGACTTTCAGAGGCAGTCACACTGCCATCAAGGCTTAGCAGCCATGAATCCCCATGACCTCCATGAATTGTTGGAACCAATTCCACAATTTTTTATATGTTGTATTTTAAAAAGCATGTCCTTGTTTCATTTTTCCAGAATTCAATCACATTGCATTGATCTCTAATTCTAATATTTTGGGAAGGGAAAAACAGCTTTTTCTTGTCCACTTTATGCCCATCTTGCTTAGTTTTGTACACCTTAATCATGCCCTCGTCATTTGCTTCTTTCTAGACTAAAAGTCCCAAGTACCTCATTTTTTTTTCTTATAGGTAAGCTATTCTGATTATCTAATAGGAAAACTAAGAACTGATTAGCTTAGTTGCTCTCTTGAAACTTCTCTAGTTCTCTTATATCCTTTTTTTGAGGTGTGCTGACAAGAACTGCATACAATATTTCAGGTGCATCATTGATTGACATAAAGGCATTATGATGTTGGCAAACTGTCTTTCCTCATTAATGACTGTTAGCTCTGATCCCATTAATTTATATGAGTAGTTAGGGTTTGGGGTACCAAATATATATCACTTTAGCCTTGCTCACACTGAATGACATCTGACATTTTGACACGCACTCTGCTAATGTGCAGAGATTCTGTTAGAGCTCTTCAAAATCCTTTATTGTTTTTACTACTCTGAACAATTTAGTATCCTTAGTAAAGTTGGTGATTTCACCAGTCGTGCTCAATTCCAGGACACCTATAAAGTATCTTTAAAAAGCACTTATCTTGGGGCAGAACCCTGGGGGAACTCCACTAGTTACGTTCTTCCACTGTGAAAAGTGTCAAGGAAAAAAAAGATAAAATTTAAAGTATTGAATGTGAGTTTTGACCTGTCAGTGTTTTGAGCTGTCTTTTGAGTGACAGAAGAATTTATCTGAAATGCTTACCTTCCACAAAGAAAGCAATTCAAATGCTATTTCTAAAGTCATGACAAGCTGTATCAGTGATAATTCATGTTCCCTTCCTTGACCAGTTTCTCAAAAGCACAATTGAAGCATCAAGGAAAAGTAACTTTCATCACATTAGTGTCAATCCTTTACAGATCATAGGCTTATGTAATATGAAATTCTGAAGAATTTCACCTGCCAGTTATCATACATAGTGTGTATATGTTTTGGTCATTACAGAAATGACAAGGTGAATGGTGAAGAAAAAATTCCCAGATGACTTTCAGAAGATAATGCAACCAGTGGCTGCTGAGATAAAAGTCATAGAAAAATCCTTATGTTAACTATTTTCATACATGGATTGCATTTTGTTGACAAACAGTAAAACTAGAATGTAATATATTAAAAGGACTTTTAGGCAAAAAGTGATAGAAGCCTCTTTGAAACCTCCTTAACATCTAATAAGTACTGGATTTTCAGATTATAAAATGACTACAATTATATAACATCTGAGATATATCTTTAAATTCTGTTCAAATATCTACTTTGATTTCATCTTTGAACCAGATAGTGAGTGCCATGTCAGTGTTTGACCAGGGTGACAGGATTTGGAATCCCTCAGAGAGTATCTTAAAGCTTTGAAGTAAATCTAGACCAACCATCTAGATCTGGCTTTATCTATCAAAAGAGAATGTACTGAGGTAAAATGTAAAATCCCTTGGAGGACAGGAAGAGTAACCATAAAATAACTAAATAAATGAAAAAGAACAAGTACTCACAAAGAAACCCAAATCATATTTAAATCCTTAAAAAGATATGAAATAATTCCTGCTGAACATCCTAAATTTACATGAGTAAGACAAGCAAGAGAGTGTTACAAAGAAGCCGAATTCCTCTGGGCCATAACAGGTTCACAAAGTCACAAAGGCAGCAAATCCAACTCTGTATGGTAAAATTGTCTAGGTAACTGTCAATAGGAAACCTTGTGATTTAATGATAAGGAGTCAGCATAATCATATTTTCCAAATGCAAAGCTTCTAAAATTATTGCAGTTGTACAGTGTTCTTTCCATTCATTGCAAAGATTTGACTTGAGAAATTTATCTGCACTTTTAAAACGTATAAAAATGCTACAACAGCAATTCTTGTGGAATTATATTCTTAAAATGCAAGGAGAAACAATATTTTATTTATTTTCTATATTTGACAGATTCAACACGTAAATGATGACATTTCACAAAATAGTTGATACAATTTATCCAAATGATTGTATTTGAATCACTTCTTTTAACAATTCTATTACTTTATGTATGAGATTGCAGTGGAAACCAAATATATGCTTTGAAATATGATATTAAGCATGCAGAAGTTTGCATATAATCCCTGGGTATTCATTTTGCACATGTGAAAGTTTCAAAAGAATATTCAACAATATTCTGTCAGAGAGATAAAACTAGAAGAGAAACCTAAAACCTAGCTTACTGTATAAGCATAGTGAATGTTTTCCCTTAGTAGGTGAATAGCACTCCCCCAATAGCAAACAATGTAAAACTTGTAGCATAAAGAAAAATCTAAAGCTGTTTAAGCCACTTTAAAACTAGTCACTGTCTGAATGATGTACTAGTTCACAATACTATTAATTTCTACAATTTCTATTTTATTTCTACATTATTAGAAAAGCAGGATACAAGACTTAAACATTACAGGCCATCTGTAACCAGAGCAAAGAGAGTAAAATCATATTTTTCCCTTAAGTTCAGTCAGGTCCAATTCTCAGAGACCGTTTGGACAAGTCCTTGCAGTTGTCTTGGCAAGTTTTTTTTTTTTCAGAAGTGATTTGCCACGTCCTCCTTCTTACTGCCGAAAAAAACTAACTGGTCCAAGATCACCCAGCTGGCCTTATGCCTAAAGTGGAACATGAACTAAGGATTCCAAAGCAGAGGGATTTTATGATAAGCAAACTGATTTGGATAAGATTTTGATGGGTACTGATGAAAAGGTGATTAAAAAACTGTATGGTTATTTATTGCAAATTAAGCTTGAGGAAGAACAAGTTAAAGAAACTATGATTGCGTGGGGGAGGAACTTTGGATATGGGATTGATTTAGAGAAATGGCAGAAATTATGGTCGCAAAATTATAAAATGACAATGTCTACAGCCTATAAAGAAAATTTGTATAAGATGTTTTACAGGTGGCATTTCCCCCCGACAAGGATAGCAAGAATGTTCAAGAACAAATCCGAAAAATGCTGGAAGTGTCATCAGAAACCTGGTTCATACTACCATATGTGGTGGACTTGTGAGGATGCTAGAAAATATTGGACTAAAATCCACATGTGGCTGGAAAAAATGACGAAGAAGCATATAGACTTGAAACCGAGTTTTTCTATTGGGAATCCTACCAGATACTTATAGTAAAGAGCTGAAATATTTGATTGTAAATGTATTGACTACTGCTAGGATTGTATTTGCAAAAAATTGGAAAAATGAGAAAATTCCATTGCAAGAAGAAGTTGTAAAGAAAATTTTGGAATGTGCTGAGATGAGTAGATTGACTTTTGAAATTAGAGAGCAAGAAGATAAACAATTTTATTTAGTTTGGGATCTTTTCTATCAATGGTTGAATGATGAAATATTAAAATATAAAAGTTAGATAATAAGGAATAATATTGAATTTATTTTCCTTTTCTTTTTATTGTTGTTTGATACTATATTTATATAATAGTTTTTCTGTTTCTTTCTTTTTCTTATTTGGGATAGAATTGGTATGATTATAAGATTTGTTTTAGAATAAAATATTTAAAATATAGTTATCTCACAAAGGCATGATCGAATAAAAGTTTAGTCAATTTTTTTTTCTTTTTTTTAATAGTGATACTATGATTTATAAATTTGTATTGATAAGAGTATTATATAAGGTAATTGTAATTGTGACTATGAGGTGAATGCACAAAACTGATGGACCAACCGACTTACTGTGTGTACAAAAATATGGGGGAGCTGATACTTTTATGTTTTGTCGTTGTGTTTTGTATGTTAAAAAACAATAAAAAATTTAAAAAAAAATAAAAAAAATAAAGTGGAACATGAACTCATGGTCTCCCACTTTCTAGCCTGCTGCTTTAATCACTACAATATCTAGACCAGGGGTTTCAAACTCACGGTGTCATGGTGGCATCACATGATGTATTAATCACCACAATATCTAGACCAGGGGTTTCAAACTCACGGTGTCATGGTGGCATCACATGATGTATTGGGACTTTTTTCTCCTTTGCTAAACTGGGTGTGGGTGTGGCCAGCACATGATGCATCTGGCCCATGGACCGGGATTTTGACAGCCCTGATCTAGACACTGTTAAATCACATTTAGGCTCCATGGAAAGCAGAGGATAATATAGACTAAGCATTAATGAATGTACCATTTGTATATATTTTAATATGTTTAATTGTTTTATCTTTAAAAACATTTTCATTCAAAAAATACTAGCTCTTATGAACTTTTTGTAAATGAAAAGGTGACTTAAAACCTAACCAGATTGAGATTCAAGTTAATATCGTCATCACCCCTCATCACCCCAGTTTGCTATTTCCTCTTCTACCAAGTTGAGTGAACCATTTCAGGAAATCTAAATTGGAAATAATACCTTCTATCCCTGGATTGGTTTCTGAAATTCTAATGCTTTCTACAGCTAGGCCTAGTACTTGAATGACTGTATTTTTATATACAAATCTAAAGTAGGTATGGCAAAACAGGTAATGATGGGCTTTACTTTTTGCACCCTTGAGCTAGAGAATCTATTTGCTGGAAGGACACTGTGAATTCTTTAAAGAGAACTGGGAGATTGACTCTATGGTTATATTACACCAAATTATATTCATATATTCTGTCCTTCCTCTCCCTAGACTATGAATAAGAGACAAAAGTTAATATTATCCTATTAATAGGGTAATATTAATCCATTCATTAGAGTAATATTAACCTAATGTTATAAACATACTAAGGCTGAACCAGAAGAATAATCATTTTTCAGGAAGCAAAAGAATTAATTTCAGGAGTAAGAAAAAAAGGAACTTAACTGTTCTTGCCTTTTATTAATTGACAAAAATCATAAGACTTCTATGAATTCTCTTTGGAGACAAAATAATATATATAAAATATGATAGCAATTCCCTGTTAAGTGCAAAAGATATTCTAAAACAGGATTATAGCTCATAGAGATATAAATAGTTGGAAATAAAGAAATGAACTTAAACAAACATATGTATGACTCATTTTCATCTTAAACACATTTGGCTCTTTTTAAAAAACAAAAAACAAACATTTGATAAGGAAAACCAGCCAAAAAGAAATCAAAGATACTGTACCTGAATAATTTAAGGATTAGCGGAGTCCAAAATAATTGAACTAAAATGCTAGGATATGGTTTTAAACTGTGGAAATCAAAATTTAGCAAAGTAATAGTGCAATAAGCATTTTTAAAGGTGGACTCTCAAACTGATTCGTACATGGCACATGATATCCTATATGTGAATTCTATGAAATGTTAAGTCTGAACATTTTATGGAAAAAACATTTAATTACTTTTGTTTTAAATTATGCAACTTTCTTAGATTTAATTATCTCTGTTAAAATATTGAATTCTGGCCTGATTAATACATGCAGGGATTTCTTTGAGATGCTGAGGAATTATATGACCAATACTCTTTTTACCCCAAACAATAAGACCAATGGAACCATATTTAATCAAAGTGCTGGCATGAACCACAGTTCTAATTTGATCCCTTCAGATGCACATGGCTGCAGATATTTTGAAGGATCTTACTTTCTTCATTGCTTCTATCTTGATTAGAGCGGTGAATATGCAAGTGTTCAAATCTATCTTCTTTGGACACTTTCCCACAATGTCCAGTTTCAATAAAAGGGTGCCCAAATAGCAAATTATACAAAGAAAAAGGAACTAAAACTATTGAATATTTCCAAATGAAGATCTCCTAATGCACAGTATTGATTTTCAGGAATGTGAGGGACAAGAGCGAGAGTCCTGCCTATATTCATTTTTGGGGGGCCTATTCAGAGAGAGGTGACAGTCAAAGACGAATGGGGGAAAATGAAGTGAGAAAGGTACGGATTATATCTGCACACACAACTAACTGTCTTTTAGTTCTCTATTTTTCTCCCCTTTAACTATGTGGTTGGGAATATTAATAGTGTGGGTATTAATGGAACTCTTTAAAAATAGTGAAGTAATACAAAAAAAAAATCAAGAAAAATATTTTATAAACGAAGAAACAAAATTCTGCTGCTCTACTGTGCATGCTTAAGGAAATGGTTATATCCAACTAGGTACTTACAAGTAATAGGAGTAGGAATATGCATTTCTTCTAAATATGCAGTCAGATGAAGGAAATGTCCAATAGTGGGGAAGAAGGAAAAAAGCATAATTAGACTTCATATCAAGGATTTTAAGTTTGAACTGTACATAGTATTGCAGAGCTGACTCTACTACCAAATTTGCTTTCATCACCTATAGTTAATGAATACTGGTCTAAGGCCTGGTTACTACTTTTCTCAAACAGGAATGTTTGCATGTGACAAGTACAACTAATACTAATGTTTTGTATAGTCCTGGGCAAGTCAGTTCACAATGCTTTGAGTTCCTATTCAAACAAGAGCAATATCTACCAATTGTTTTAAGCCTGTTTAGGCATGAAGAACACAATTTTAGAGGTAACTGAGGTCAAATTTAGACCTCAGTTATCTCCAAACTTGTGTTTTTTTCATGCCTAAACAGATTTAAAAGAATGAAAAATTCATAAGCAAGCTTTTATAGGATTGAAGAAGGGGCTTTTTTGTGATTCTGGCAGCAACAGTGGTTGCATTCCATGCATTCATTATTGCCATCTAACCTCTAGTTGCTAGTTTATAGAATAATCAGTAAATATTTTAATTTGACACTCTCAGAATGTCACAAAAGCACCAAATCACACTACAGAGAAGTCAGTCACATTTAACCACATGAAGCCAAATAAGTGGAAAAGTTATCTTAGATCAGGGGTGTCAAATTCATGGCCGTTGAGCCAGATGTGTCACGTGCTGGCCATGCCCATCCCTGGTTTAGTGAAGGGGGAAAAAGTCACACTATGTCACATGACAACAATGTGATGCTGCAAGTTTGACACCCCTGTCTTAGATGAAGAAAGTAAGTGGAGGGAACAGTACAGTGACTAAAAGCAGAAAGAACAATCACAAAGTGAGAATAGACTTACTACATGAATAAAAAGCTGTCCCAAAAATAATCAAGAGAAGGAGCAATGTGAAAACAGCAAGGCGAAGTAATGAATTCTTTGCCTGAGCTCTTCTAAATACAACTTGATAATTCATTTCCTATATATTATATTAATGGAATTGCTTTTGCATATGAAAATGTAATAAATAAGCTTTGCACTTCGTAACTCATAATTATGTATTCTAGATATATACGCCATCTCTATTAGCAAGCGGATGTAGAATAATTTGCTGGGAAGAGTATTGTCTTGGTAAAGATTCAAACAATGTCAAATAAACTTGTAACTAGTAATATACACAAACATATTTAATCTGGACCCTTGTAAATCTAGGATTCTCAATTTAACTTGAATTGCCATGCATTATGAACACACATCTTGTATAATTGTACAGAATATCCCACTGGTACATCAACTCCTTTGAGCATTAAAATATCCATTTTATGTTTTCTCAAACTATAAGTCATACAAAGTAGCTATATAACATAGATTTTGTCAAACCACTATAAAGCACATGCATAGTTTAAATTAGTAAATTGGTGTCATGCCAGGAAATAATCTGGAAGAAATGATTTGTATCCTTTTTCCTCTCTGGAGGGAATTTTATTTGAAATATATATGAATAAGGCTTGCAGTTGTGCATAAGCACTTTGGAACCACACACATGTTCACAGTCAATGCACACAGTGTGTACTAAATTATCTGCTTTAGAAATAATAACTTTCAAATACTCCTAGCATTCAATTTCTTCCCCTGCTGATGATATATCATGTTCTTCTCACTTAGTCATTAACCTCCTGAAGTTCATCCATTCATATTGGAATGTGTTACACCTCGAAGTCACCTTGTAAAACAAGGAACAAGTTGTTCGCTTTTGACAAATGTGTCACAGACTATTACAGACAATAGACAAAAGCTAAAACTATACAGTGAACTACACTTAAATATTTTAACAGATTTAAAATATTACTATAGTTTCAAGGGGTATGATTATTGATAGTGCTTGAATATCAGAAATCGCCAGCTAAAACATCTTTGTAACCAACCAACCACTGTTCTAAAGACAAAGCTTTATATGATTTTTTTTTCCAGTTAAACAGTTGGTGACAAGGTCTTTTTATCTACCAGATATTTGCAGACCACACAAAAGTCAAAAAAGCTTGGACCTAAGTATGTTGGACCTTTCTTAATTGAATAAATTGTGAACCCTGTAGCAGTCCAACTGAAATTACCTAAAACCCTCCAACGGATCCACCCTGTCTTCCATGTTAGTTTATTAAAACCTGAACATACCTCCGACTTGAGACCTACTCAGGTCAATCCCCCAGTGCCATTGCTAATTGAAGGTGAACAACATTTTGAAGTTAACGAAATTTTGGATTCTCGAAAACAAAGGGATCGACGCCAATATTTGGTTTTTTGGAAACATTTTCCTCCTTTCCAGTCTAAATGGGTGAATGAGAAGGATATTAGAGCTCCTAAGCTTATCAAGGCATTTCGTACTAAATATCCTGATAAACCCTAAGAAATAGTATGATGGTGTTATGTGTATATTTTCTGTCATCTTCTATTTTTATCTTTTATAGGACTAACGCCTCTTTTGCAGGAGGGCCGAATGTAAGCCTTCAAGATTTTCTTCCTTTGCTTTGCAACTTCTGGTTGTCATAAATAATTGGGGGAGGAGGGGGGACATGGTTATGGGAAGCGAGCTGGAGGTGTTACAAAACAGAACTGTATAAGTTGGGGGGGAGAGACTCCTGCTTAGGCTTCCATCCTATGCTATGTGCAGCCGCAACTCTTTAACAAAATGTCAAGGTCAATGGACAGCGGCCTCATCACCACATGGAGATGCCCACATGATGCTGTACACAACTTTTAATTGGATGAGCCAATTGAACTATTGGGGGTGGGAACGTTGCCATCACTTTGTATATGTGATTTATGCACTCATTTTCTCAGATTCAGAATTCTTTTGTGGCTACCACTTGACTTTCAGTAAAAGATATCTTTTCTCTAATTAATGGAGTCTAAGTATTTCTTTCTTGGATTTTGAATGGTGCACCATCTGACAGCAGTCATATAAGATATCAAATGATTATGATACTTGCTTTTATTAGAAAAATAGCCCCTCCTCCAAATATGCACAATGTTTAAAGTTTTAGTACCAACTAAACGCCTTTTCAAAGAGAAAAAAATGGAGAAGTGCATCTTTGTTTACTGAAACGAAGATAAGATGCTGGATAAGGAAGGAATATCATTTTCATTTTTTCTTTGTACATATATACATAAAATTAAAATAAATATGTTTCTTATTACTCTCTCAATATTTTTTTAAAGTTTCTTAATGAAGGTTTGGCCAGAACACTTTGTATTTATTTGTTTTATATTTTAAATGTATTTGCTTTATCTTGCCATGGGGCTATACTTCTTTATTCCATCTTCCCACAGTTCTCATAATGAACACCTCCTGTTCCCAATGAAGCTATTTACTTTTGAAAAAAACAAAAAAGCCAACAAAAATAAAGTATTTCAAATACAAATGTATATTTAAGACAATGTCTCCATCATCTTTCTTTTCTTGTTTCTTCCATTTCCATTTCCAAGTCAAAGAGTACTGTATGTCCTGCATAAAATTATCCAACTTTCTGTCCATGTGCTCTTTGCACTTTTTATGTTATGTAGATTTGAAAAGGGATTAATTCAAATTGTACACATAGGGAAAAAAAATAAAAACAGTGAATTTTCTAAAGATTCACAGGAGACTCTCATTACAGATTCCAAATCAAAATTTCGGAGAGTAGTTTCTAGTTTCAGCTTACTGATAGACACCAGGTTAGCCTATGATCCTGATGAAACTAAGCAAATGGGGACAATAAAACAATGGGGATAAAAATACCAATGGCACCATAGGTCATTTAATCTTTAATGTCAAAAGAATTTTCTCCACTATTTAAGTACAGATGGAAGCTCTTTTTTTCCCTCTGAGATTCACAAACTAGAGTAGAATGATCAGAAGACTCTTCCATGGTAATCATGGGAAAAGAATATAATAAATTAGACCAGATGCATTCATGTATATGTTTAAAGAAAGACATTAAAGCCACAATTGAATTTGGGGAAAATATTCCAAGTACATAAAAAGTAATCTGATACTGATTCTAAATCATTGGAAAGTACACATTTCTACAACTATTTGCTTGATGCCCTAAATGATAAGCACCTTGCATTGATCCTATTTTAGTGATTGATTATGTGCGATCAAGTCATTTTTTGACTCCTGGCAACCACAGAGATAAAGTTTAATATCTTCTTGCAATAGAAGAGATAGATATGAATATAATATGGTTTGATCAATGGAGCAGCAGAAAGAAAAATACAAGGAATCTGGACTATTACAAGGAGTAAAATTTAGTACTTCTATTGAAATGTAAAACATATTATTTAGATTCCTTTAAGTTTCCTTTCCTGCTACATGTCTAGTAATAAATTCTTATTTGCCGAAAGTTGTCTCACTGCTATCTGTGTGTGAAACTAATCTATTCTTAAAGGTTTCAGCATTTATTTTAATAGATTAAGGCAATTTTTGGATTTATTCAAAAGCACATTCATTCATTAGTATTTAAAATGAAAGTGTGATTATCCCCATAGAAGGGAGTTTATAGATGAGCTAAAAGCTGTTGTCCTACTTTCTACTTTTCACCCTTTCTATGCAACTAATCTTCAATTTAAAAATTAAAATGCTTCTTAAGTTTGAATAGACAAAAGAAAGAGGTTTTGTTCTTAGAGCTTCTGTGACAGGCCGTGTGACCAGAGAAAACTATGTGGCTACATCACCAGTCCAAGAAGTTCTAGGAAAGAAGCCCCTATTTTCAGAGGACTGCATTCCTGGAACCACATTAAAAAGGAAAAAAAGAAAGAAACCTCTGAGTATTAGGGGCATTTAAATAAAAGAATGGCAGTTGGTAAATTCAGACATAGAGAATAAACCTCAAATTTTTAAAGTCCTGCCTTCATTTGCCTCTAACATCAATATTTTGATTTTAGACCAATAATTATCAGACTGAAAAAAGTAGACCACTAACAAAACATGATTATTTTTGTCTACTTATCACTAGGTGCCATTGTTGCAGCGTCTTCCATTTTTGAATTAGGAAATACACAATTTGATTAGAATGTAGCATTAGTTTCCCTTTTGGAAATATTTTGGTGATGGAAGAAGGTAAAGAAATAGTGTGTCTCTAACTTTTGAACCTGAAACCAATAGATAAATAGAGAGGAAGGATCTTTTTAAACATGATAGGTCTTCTGTACAGGTAGTCCTCAACTTATTACCATAATTGGGACCCAAATTTCCATTGTAAATCAGTGTAGTTGTAAAGCAAATCATCAGATGATCAGACCCAATTTTATAATAAGTTTTACTAAGTTATTAAGCAAATCTAGCTTCCTTCATTAACTTTGATTATTGGAAGCCAGCAGAGAAGATTTCAAATTGTGATCACATAACCTCAAGGCTTGTAAATTGTAAATGAGAGCCAGTTGCCAAGCACTTTAATTGTGATCATGTGCCCACAAGTGGTGTGATGGTTACAACTTCAAGCATTTGTTGTAAGGCATTTTTAGTAAGGCTGTGGTATATTTGTACCATCATTAAATGAATGACCACAAGTTAAAGTTGTATTCAATGCTAAGGCTATTATTGGCTATTTCACTGAACATGTAGAACAGCAGAATACTAAAATTATGAGGCATGAGTGGATGGATAGGTAGCATAATGAATCTGAAATGTTTATATTCAACACAGAATCACTTTAATTAAATTTCTCAAAAGCATCTCAGTTTGATTTTGTGTTTATGTCAGTTAGATAAAATCTTTTGACTATCTATCCATCTTTAATTTCAACATTACTTCAATTTTGTGGCAATTTTGTTGCTATTTAATTCCAAAATATTTTCTCCTTACCTAGTTCTACACTGCTACTACTCTCCCTTTGGATTAGCAAAATACATCAGGAAAATTGAATGAATTGTGTCTATTGCTGATCAGCCATAATGCCTTAGGCTGTGAGCAGATGCCACTCTGATATCTGAAGGTAATGCCTCAAGTTTGTCTAATTAAATTACTATTTTTCTGCCTCATTGCTTTAAAAGAAAAGATAATTTTGTCCTTGTTGCTCGGTGAGCTGAAAGACATTTTCTTTAAAGCTGAATTCAGAATGGCTAGGATATATACTTCTTGTTTTTTGTAATCTCCATTTATTATTTGTTTATTTAACTATTTGTGAGTACTGTTTTTTTGAAAGTTCATTTATTCCTCAGATATTCCAGCACCAATGATTTTTCATTTGCTTCTCATTTCAAAGCACGATAGATATTTTTTTTTTTTGAAAACCATATGTCTCTCAATATGACAATACTTTCCGCTGTGATCCAATTATTGTATAACTTCTGACCTACTTGATTAGAAGAAGGCATAAAAGTAACTTCAGGGCATCAACAGATTTTGTTGACAAGATAGCCCTATTTAATGTCTATTTCTAGCTTGCTTCTATTTTATAAGTGACAAAAGACAACTGAACCAAAATCCTTTTTGTTAAAGCTGGTGGACCCCTATTGATGTTTTCTTAATTTTTGCTTGAAAACTGACTGTGTACAAGATTATGAAACCCCCAAAATGTGTTTGTACAGAGCCCCCCAAAATGTGTTTGTACAGAAATAACTAATGGCCTTAACACAGTATATATTAAATTTTGGGGTGCAAGCTTTACCTTTCTGGCAATCCTACATTTTCTGAAATTAGTTCATTATAGTAGGTTAGAAATTTGCTAACTACCATCCTGGTCATACATCACTATGGGGAAAGCAGAACCCTCACAGAAAAAAAAAAAAAGTTTAAACCTAAGGCATTAGGAGTCAATTAGTAAAACAAGACTAAGTTTATAGTGTACATGGCCCTTTTTTCTGTCTAGATAAAAAGCAGTTAAGAAAAAGCAGGCACGCAAATTATTTTCAATGTTTTTCGATCCATTAATTGCTCTTTCAGCTGATCTGTCCTCAGGATCATTGCCTTTACTTTGGAGCAGGTTTCCCTCCCCACAATAATTTAAGGTGAATCTGCCTCCTATTCACTTATATCCATTATTCTTTGTCCTGTATTCTGAAATGAAAGAAAATCAAAGTTATACTTTCCACATTACACATGTTCAAATATTGTAACAATACTATCACATCCCCTACATCTCTCTGACTAAACATAGCTATAGGTACTTCATTTATAGAATTCAGTTCCTAGCCCCCTGGTTATTCTCATTGCTTTTTCTGGAAGCACTCCCAATTTTTCTAAATCTTTTTTACAGTGTGGCATCTAGAACTGAAACCAATACCAAACTGTATACGCAGATTTATCTTTGCATACTCAAGATTTTTGATACTTTGATATGTCATTAAGTTTATTATGGAGTATAGATCAACATGAAGCATAGTTTTCAATATTTCTGTGACAATATTAATTACCTGCAATTGCTATTGTTTTATTTGCCATATTTGTATAAGTTCTAGTTTATACCACACACACATTTTTGTTATACAAAAACTTTGTTCTAATCTGGTTACACTTAGCCAGATAAATAAGAAAGATAAATAACTGTAGGAAGAAAACATATAAATTACTTTTCTTCCTTCCATTTGAGAATTATTCTATTAAATTTCATATAAGTATACTTTAAAACAATTAGATGATAAATACAGCCCAATGAAATGTAATTAACATTCAAACAAAATGGTTACTGATAAATAAATAAAGGTAGAATGTGATTCCATACAAAATCATTCATATATAAAAAACATGTATTCTTTTTACCCCAGTTACTGCTTCAGTTATATTTTATTGGAATTAGTGGAGAAAAAAACAAGTCTATGAACAATGCCCTCAAATTTAGCTTAGTTGTATAAAATTTGCTAATTTGTTTCTATTTAATGCAAGAAGCTACAGATGAATAGCATCATGTAAGTTCAAACTGTTTCCAATCCAAAATGGTCAATCCAAGAGTAAATGTCCAATTTTAAAGAGCTTTGTGTGCAAACCAGCTATGTTAAGTTTAAAATCCTTCCAAAATCATCAAACAGCTGTTTTGTTGTCAAATAGATGGTTCACACATTAAATAATGTTTGAATTAAAAATGAAATGGTTCAAAATTTTAAAGGGTTCAAATTCAGTAATTTCACATACCTCTACAGAGGGCTATCCCCCCCCCCGCCATTTTCAGCAAGAAAAACTACAAAAGAGGTGGCAAAATGTATAGTATTTAATTCATTGAACTGAATTTAAACTCAAGTGCAAAAATGTATGGAGGATATATTTTTACAAAATTTGAATGTTTATCTATAAGCTATATTTGTAGGTTGCTTGAAGTCAAAAGTATCATTAAACTATATGTACCAATAATAACTCCACCCCCCAAAAAAAAAAACAGATTACCCATAACAATAAGGAAACTTCAATCCCAAAAGAGATCACTCTGGAGGAACAACAAATCTGGTCACATTGCCAACTTGAAAAGCTGATAAAAAAATTTATGCCACCAGATAAAAACTGAATGCACCAATTATCACATTAAACAAGAGGAAACCTTTCTACGCACCAATTCCACCTGCGCTTTTTACAATTTTGTAAACAACAAACTAAAAGACTCAAGGTCCATCCCAGCCCTGATAGGACCTAATGGTAAAGACTGCAACGACGACACCATTAAAGCCAACCTCTTTAACACATTCTTTGGCTCAGTATTTGTAAACAGCAATGGATCATGCCCAGTATTGATTTTACAGAAGACAATGTTGAAAAAGATCTAAAACCATCTCTATCTATTGGACCAGACTGAATATGTGCCTACTTCTTAAAAAAACTATCCACTTCCATAGCAGAATCTCTAAGCATAATCTTTGAAAAATCTTTCAGGACCAGCTCCTTGCCAAACCTATGGTCACAAGCCACAGTCATCCCCATCTTCCAAAAGGGAGACCCCAGCCTAGTTCAAAATTACAGACCAATCTCCTTATGCTGCATCACCTGTAAAGTCATGGAATCAATTATTAACCAATCCATTATCCTCCACTTAGAGACAAAGAACCTACTCTCCAATAAACAATTTGGTTTCAGGAAAAAACTATCCTGTAATCTGCAACTCTTACACTGAAAAAACATATGGACTACACAACTGCATAACTGGATAGAAGCATTCATGTGAAACAGACAACAAATGGTCAAAATTGGGAGTGTCGTATCAAATTCTGTACCTGTCAATAGTGGTGTCCCCCAAGGCAGTGTTCTAGGACCAACTCTCTTCATACTCTACATAAATGACTTCTGTGATCATATTAAGAGCAACTGCATTCTCTTCACTGATGATGTAGTGTTCAATACCACAGACAATACTGCTACCATTCAAAAAGATCCTGACTATGTATCAGAATGGTCAAAAAAATGGCAACTTCAAATCTCAACAAATAAATGCTCTGTCTTACATACTGGCAAAAAAAATCAGAAAATAAAATACAAGCTGAATAGTCAAGACCTTGCTGATGATCTGTAAAGGACCTTGGAATACTCATCTCTAATGATCTAAGTGCTAAAGCCCACTGTAACTACATAGCCAAAAAGGCATTAAGAGTTAACCTAATCCTATGTAGCTTTTTCTCTGGTAATATCATACTACTACTAGGGCATACAAAACATTTGCTAGACCAATACTCCAATACAGCTCATCAGTCTGGAACCTACATTACGTATCTGATATTAGCACAGTTGAGAAAGTCCAGAAATATTTTACAAGAAGAGTTCTCCACTCCTCTACTCGTTGTAGAATACCTTATGCCACCAGCCTTGAAATTCTAGACCTAGAAAACCTTGAATTACGCTGTCTTCGGTCTGATCTTGTATGGTATATAAAATCATACATTGCAATGACTTACCTGTCAATGAATACTTCAGCTTCAACCATAACAACACAAGAGCACACAATACTCAAGGTTAACTGCACCAAACTTGATTGCAGGAAATATGACTTCAGCAACACAGTGGTCAATGTCTGGAATACTCTACCTGACTCTGTGATTTCTTCCCCCAAAACCTTAACCTTAGACTGTTTACTATTGACCTCACCCCTTTCCTAAGAGGTCTGTAGGAGGGCAAGCATAAGCAAACCAATGTGCCTATCGTCCCTGTCCTATTGTTTCTTTATTTTTCTTATATATACCTTTTTCATGTATTCATAAGTATGTATATACTTATACCTATTATCTTATAAGCAATTGACAAATATAAATAAATAAATAAGCATTGTCAAGATTTATAGAGACAAATGGGAACTGGCGTTTAGTATAGTAGAATTTATTTTATGCAAGTTTTTTGATGGACTGCTTGTCTTTGCTATAACATAGATTTAATTCTAAGAAAACATTTTTAGGGAACAAGAAGGTTCCCTCCCCCTGTACCATTTATTATAGAACATACAATAAATTATACTTATCTATAATTATAGCACATATAAAGAAAATTGTACTGTAGTTCTAAACTTAAAGGAGTTCAGTTATTAAACACAACTAAAAAAGAAAAATGAATCTATTGGTATGAGCAGATTCCCATGACAATCATAGGCACAGATTGGTATTCTCTGGGTTTCTTTAACTATGCTGAAATAGAAGTAGTTTTTGTATATAATCAATACAAAAATGCTTCCTTGATGCTAGAAACTGCAAAGGAAACTGATTGACTAAATCACAGTATGTAGTAGGTATGGTGATCATAAAATGAGAGCAAGGAAATTCAGCATGCTATGCTGGTTCAAAGTGTGATAGCCAGTGGTTCACATAGAAAGCATATACAGATGCAAAAAAAGATGGCCCATTTCAAAACTTTTTTTCTAATACATGCCAGCAACAATTTTGTAAAGTGGTGGTCATATGAACCAAAACAAATCCCTCATACAGCCCTTCTTTTTCAAGCAAATTTTAATAAGTTTGTTCATCTGAGTGGATGGTCCAGAGGAAATGGCTGTCATTTTGAGCATGCACAGTCAAGCCACACTTAGCAGATTAATAATCACCTTGGATCTACAGCACCGCTCCTTCAAAAAAGAATAGAAAGGGAGTTTTTGGAAGCAACCCTCACATGTCATAGCTTGCAATAACAATAGCAGACAAGCAACATCATCACACATAAACTGCATATTTATCAGTCTTTAAGTACACACATACCCAACATACACAATTTGAATATGATGCTCTTCTAATGAATTATTCCAGTTTGAAAAATGTAAACATGTAATGTTAATAAAATTGTGTACATATTTGTACACTATTGAACAGCTGAGGGGGTAGAAGTATAATCAACCTGTGAGAAGCTACTTTTCTTTTTAAAGCTAAGTGAAATGACTTGCTCAGGTAATACACTACTACTACTAATAATAATAATTGTTATTGTTGTTATTGTTGTTATTGTAATGTTTTAGTAATTATATCTTCAACCAAATAATCTTGGGAAGTGTAATTTAGTGAAAATTTGTACATTTTGTTACAGACAACTTTTTCTTTCCCAGACTGGCAGGTTACAAATCCCAGACTTTTCTTGGAGAAAGAATGATTTTATAAACAACAACAATATATATTATGGATATGACACAATGTATTGAGCCCTCAGGACTTAAAATTGGTTTTTATATACTTAAACACCCATATATTTATCCCTGTGGTAAATAAATATCAAAAAGTTCTGCATGTTTCCCACACTCACCAAGATAGTAATAAATAAATCACAATTCATTATTCCATCAAATGGCTGAAGGAAAATATACATACATCACAGCCACACAACATATAGTCAGAATAAGATCCCAGTGCAGAGAAGAGACTTCCCTTTAGCCATGTATATAAAATTCCATGAAAAGAGGAAAAACCTCTGTCTCATTCTTTGTATTCCCAAATAAGCATAAAATATCCATCAGTAAAACACTAAATATTTAAACAAAAGTTAACAGCAATAATAAACATTCCCAAATCAAGGCAATGTAGAGATCTTAGAAACATACCTCCTTTTGATTGTAAGCATTGCTCCCAAAAGGATAATTACAAACATCAGAAGACCAGCTATAACTCCAGCCATTTTCACCGTATTATCAACCTGTTTTTCTGGTTCCACCATGTTGGAATTCTGTGTAGAAGCTCCTTAAGAAGTTGTAGAAAAGGAGAAAATAAAAGCATTGTTGAAAAATCCCAGGTAAATCAGATTTCAACAACTGCTTAAATGCAACAAAAAGCCAAACCTGTATATGGCCATAATGGAGATGTATCTTTAACCCAAGTATGAGAAAAATAGTTTCTCCATTCCAACAATATGTAGAGATTCATTGATATACAGACTAAATTGCAAACATAATCCCATTTAAATTTATCATGTATTACCACACAGTGTAATTTTGTATTCCATTCTTTTTTATTTTATTTGTTTATTTTATTTATGTATTATTCTTATTGGCCACCCATCTTACCACAGGGTAACTCTTGGAAGTTTACAATCATAAATACCTATCCACATTAAAAAATAAATAAAAGCAACCATTAAAATTCAATAACAAGTAGGGAAGATGGGGCAGGGTAGGAGAAAGTGGGATTTGCTGTTATTCGATCAACCACTTTTTTATGTCTAATGAAGATGTCAGATGTCGGAAAAGTATGTCAAGTAAAAAAAAAAGGATAATCACCACCATTAGTTCAAGTATTTATTTAATATTATTATTTTATTTTATTTTATTATTATCCTACTTTTATCACTTTTACAAATATCTCAATATACCGAACACAGCTTTTATTTTCCTCACAACAACAACGCTGTGAGGTGAACTGGTCTGAGAGAGAATGCCTAGTCCAAGGTCATCCAGCTGGTTAAGACGGACTTGCATTCACAATCTCTCACTTTCTAACCTGGGAAAGCAGAGTGAACTTTCCAGTTCTTTATAAGAAAATTATTATATATCTTACACAAGAGTATTAAGATTAATTGAGAAGACCCTTTGTCTCATATTTCTGGAGCTTTGATGGCTGCATCACCAATAGCATAATACCATTTTAATTGCCAAAGCTTTATAACTGAAAAGTGGGAAGAGCTCAAAGTGCAAATATAGCTGTGCTCATATTTTACAACATTGATAGCTATTCTAAATATGCATCGCTCACTTTCAGTCAGCAAAAATATTTTTGCTCCATTTGCTAAATGAAGCAAACCAGGATAATATGCCTAGCTATGACTTCCTGCCAGAAATTTCAATAACTGTTGTGCTCTGTCCAGTATCCCCAATGACTAGTAGAACAGCATTTTAAGAGCTTATACTTTATGGATTACTGCCTCCAGCATGTAGCAATTAAGGGACCATCTGAATAGGATCTATATCATTCAACTGCTGCAATTGTCCAGAAGCATATTGTAATAGCAGTGGCATTTTTCATGCCCTTAAGGGCTTCCAATAAACCAGATAACACTCAAATGAAATTGGTAAAATTGGATCTTTAATCTCTGGAGGCACTCAAACCAAATCAAGTAAAGCAGGTTGTATTTGGTGAATACAGTTTGCTAAGAATATAGATTGAACACCATCAGAAGATTTTGAAGAGTTTTCAGTTGTCTGGTTACAGTCGAAAAACATTATTCAGTATGTGCATGAAGCTGCATTCCTTATTGCAAGGTACACATAGTCTATATAAAAAATTAGGGGAATAAATATAAGAAGTTGATTCTCAGTGACTACTACATAAACAATTAGTGCAAGATAGATTGTGCATTTCATATCAGAGTACAGTGAAATTCTATCTGTTTTCCCTGCTTGTCTTTCTTGAAAAGTGTGTGTGCATGTCTGTGTTTGTCTATGTCTGAGTGTATTGGTGTATACATGTGCATGTGTGTGTGATTGTTATTGTTGTAGATGATCTAAATAAATGATCAGCTATGGTATTTGTTTATTTATTTATAAGCCACCAGAAGCAAGAGACTCTCAACAAATTAGAATCCCAGCAATTAAATATCAATGCACAAATACTACTGTCTTAAACACCTTAGCCAATCTACAACAAACATTTATTTATTCTGCAAAGAGTTGGATGGGGATATCAAATTCAGAGCAACAGTCAAAATTCCTCCACATCAATAGAATTATTCAGCTCTTTTAATTAATAATATGAAGACTAAGTTGCTATAATATTTTATGCCAATATTTTATTCTACTATAAAGTAGAAAGAGAAGAAAAGGATGACCAGCATCAAGGTGCGTAGACTTAGTGGCAATTGGTAAAGGAGGATTTGGAATGTTTGAAGGACCATGTTAAGGACAGATGATCATAGAGGAAATCTATCTGAGAGTTGACACCAACCTGATGGCACATAATCAATAAAAACATAAATAAAGGAGACTGGTAAGGCTGAGGAACTTAGATAGGTTTTCATATGACTTTCCTAATGACTCATCTTCTAAACTATCTGGGAGGAGTAAAATAATGGCTGGAGTACAGAGTATGATACAAATAGTCCCCAATAATTTCTAAAATTAATTTTCTATTAGCTAAAGTCTTCAATAGTTACTGCCATAGATAAATTAACTAAGATGTTACACATAAATTATCCAAGTTCTTCAGTTAACTGTAGATGTGTATCCTGTCAGATGTCATAATTTATCAACAGCTAAACATTTAAAACTGGAAAAATATTGTGTTTGTCTATAGCATTTATCAATTATATACAAAAATCTGCATCATGGTGTCAATAGAAGGTAGAATTTTAAAACTGTTTGTATTGGAACAATTTTATAATAGACTTTCCATTTTTTAAAAAAGCTACATTTTTAACTGATTCATTTCATTGGGTTTCTATTTTTCCCTTTAGGTCTGAAGCCCTAGCTGTGCACCACTAAAGGTAAAAAGGTAAACAGAAAAAGGTATTTCAGATCATGCAGAGGTGATCATGAAGCTACTGTCAGCAGTGGTTTACCACAACTGCATTTTTTTCCAAGTTCAGACAGCTTTCCTATCTAGCTGCAGAATAATATGGAGAAAAGGCAAATTTCAAAGTACTTTTCCCCCCTACAAAACAAAAGTATTACACAGTCTTGATGTATAGTATAATGCTTTGTTATAACATGGAATATTTTCTGAAATCTAGCAAACAATGCCCCTTTCCTCATGTCAACAATCGTATCACTCCAGAAAAGCTATGTCTTGAGGTGGTAGGGGGAAAGATTAAGAGCCATAAACCTATTTTATAACTGATATTAATAAAACCTCAAAACACACCAGTCTAACATACAAAGCTAACAAGTGATTCTTACAAAAAACTTTCTCCATATTTTATCAAGATGCTGGCTTTACCAGCTTTCTGGAGCTTTCAACCTCTTTCTTTCTTCATCTCTCTCTTTGTCTTTTCAGGACCTGAATACAACTGGCAATTCAGTAGCATTATGTTCAGAAATTAAGCTACAAAAATGTGAAATAAATTTTGTAGGACTTTAGCTGGGAGTCAAGCTATTCTCCAAGCATCTGAGGGCAGGACAAGAAGCAATGGATGAAAATGAATCAAGGAGACAAACAACCTAGAAGTAAAGAGAAATTTCCTGAAAGAATAATTAATCAGTGAAAAAACTTGCTACCAGAAGTTGTGATGCTCCAACATTGGAAGTTTTTAAGAAGAGATTGGACAACCATTTGTCTGAAATAGTATTGGACTTCCTGCCTGAACAAGGGGTTGAACTAGAAGACCCCAAAGGTCCCTTCCAACTCTGTTATTCTATTCTAACTGAACTTTTTGAGAAGATAGCTATTTTACAATGAAGCTTTTTCATGGAAAAAGCAAGTTAATAAAATGCAAAGGGGGTAGCATATGAGTGCATATATGTAAGTATGTGATGTCTGTGTGAATGTGTATGTGAACTCAATTATAAGCCCTGTTTCATCATTTAAAGATTAGGGGTTCATTGATTCTGAGGCACCTAATATTTTCAGCATTGAACAAATACTAACTTTGCCACAAAACTCCCTTATGACGAATACAAGATTTAGAGTTTTCAAAGCCCGATAAAATGAATAATAGTTTGTAAAAAAATTACTAGCTCAGTATATGTGCAGCTCCTCTATTATCAGGAAAATGGTTAGCCACCTCCTCATCAGACAGTTTTAATGAAGACAATTAAAATGCCTACTCTAATGAATTTAGAGATAAACTGAAAGCTGATTAACTAAAGTGAGAACTTTCAGTTGTCAAGATTTTGGTAATCTAATCTTTTTAACGTTCAATAAATTTAATTGTAGAGGACTTTGTGTCAGAATATTGCTTTTTTTATTAGCATTTACCATCCCAGATTTCTTCAGAAACACGGTGAGAAAATTGAGCACAAGATTCTTATACTTTCAATTTCTTAAACTTTTTTAGACTTCAAGCCCAAAGTAATTAATGCTTTAAGTTATATTTTCTAAAAATTATATATCTGGCTATATACAAATTTCATGTTTCATTGATAATGCCTTGGTGCCTACCACTTTATCATGTGAGTTTTCTCATATTAAAAACAAGTTTTTAATAAAACAGTATCTGCATGGACTGCATGCTACTAAGCCTTATCTTTAGTTCTAAATACCTATACTTAGAAATAATTGCAACCAATTCTGAATGCTTCTTAAGTTTGCAGTACAGTTGACAAAAAAATGGGAGGGACAACTAATATGCTAAAAACAGAAATTATGATAACATGATTTCAATAAGTTTATGAAATGGGTTGAAAATAAATTAATACAGATGTGATATTTTTCCTTTAAGGAAAAGAGATCAGATTCATAGGTATAAAATTAGGTATTCTTGCAAGATCCAATCTGGGTCAGTAACCAGTACAAGAGGTTTATACTACTGAGCTTTTGGACTTTTTTCCTTGTGCTGTCAAGCCCAAGCCCAAACCTCTGGTCTCAGTGAATGACCCAGACTGGATTTTGCAACATTATCCTGGAATATGTTCATGAAGGATTCTTGGTTTCTTAATAATACTTGTGAAAAAAAATACTACAATAATATTTAACTGCAGAAGGCTGTGGTGGTGCAGTGGTTACAATGCAGTAGTTGGAGTGCCCGATCGGTTCAAGGTTGACTCAACCTTCCATCTTGTTGGGGACAATATGCTTGCAATACTTGCCATCTTGAGCAACATTTTATTGTGAGATTAAAAGAATTGAATATTGTTAGGAACATAAGTCCTAACATGTATTTGGGTTAAAAATATAAACCAGGATAGACATTTTTATACTGTCTCTTTAAGGGAATGCAAGAGCATGCAATTGGGTGTGGTTTCTCAAACAGCCATAAGATGGAGCCAGAAACCTAGGTTGTCTTAGTCTTAATCTCAAAAGAGAGTGTGTCTCTATCTCGGTTTCCTTCTGTTGGAAAATATTGCCATTGCTCCATTTCTTCTAATTGACTGATATTACTGGATTTAATGTAAGTCTATTACTGAACTGTTTTTTGACACTGGACTTTGATATTTGGATTATCCCTGGATTGAAAAACTGACTGATTTACCTGTGAATAATTTTGGATTGCTTGTTTGGACTTTCTTAACGTTTCTGGAAGTAAAAACCTTTACATTTACTGTACATTTACTGTACAGTGTTTCTGTGTGCTGTATGTGTATTATTCAAACACTACTCTCAAATACGTCTCCCTATATGCGCTCATTCTCCTAATGGGGAATTACCTCAACAAATATGTTTAGCCTTGATGCAACAACATTTTTCAAATATGTTACTATAAGGTTGGTCAAGATATGACCTATTTTTCAACATTTCTAAAATCAAATCATGGGAAAATAGACTTAAATTGCAACTAATCAAATTCTATTTAACTATTAGGAAATTATTTAACACAAGGAACAATTTAACAGCAGGAAACACTATTATTTCATGATATAATGATATATACTTTTCTGTTATGGTAAATTATTGGACATAATCTAATCTATCTGTATAAAAAAATGTCATAATTCCTGGAGTCAAAAGGAAATGTCTTTCCCTATAACATTTTATTTGTATAGAAACACATGTCACTCTACCAATTCAAGTGGAAAATGTTTATTTTATACACAAAAATAGTTAACAAATATACAAAGCAGAGATGGAATTTGTAGATCTACAGTGAAATGAAACAGTACCTGAGCCTTCTCAAATTCTGTTAACTGGACAGAGAAATTTCTAAAAAGAATAACTTTTAGTCAAAGATTTTAAAAAGTTTACTATACAGATTTCTTTGCTATTATAGAAACATAGATTCATCACTGAGATAAATCCCTTAACCATGCCCTTAACCATGTTGTTAGTTTAATAAATTTAAATCAGGTTGTTTTCTTACTTGCAAAACAAAAAGATGGGCATGAAATAGATAACACGAGGCAGTTCTGATTCTGTGTGACTGTTTCCTGGTTGCAAAATTATCCCCAATTCCATATTTTCCAAAAGTGCTCACATAAGAGTCATGACCAGTGTAAATAAATCTTCCTTCTTCAAAAACTGTATTTTCAAAGCATTGTTATTAAAAGTTTATTATATTGCATGTATTATTTAGCAAATATATGCAAAATGTAGTGATGTATTAAAGATGATAATAACAGAATCAGAATAAGTACTCACAAAAGCTGAGGGTGGTTTATTAACAGGAGTATGGTCTTATCATGAATTTGGAAGCTTAGCTTTAAAGACACTGGATAGCTGTAATATATTAATTATAACCTTTTGAAATAACCAGAGATAATTGAAACTTGTACTTTATATTGTTCTGTTGAAACAGTTATTTTTTCCTCAAGGATCAGAGTGTAATATTCCTTCATTACAATGCTTCTTCCTTTTCTTCATATAGGTTGCAATAAACTGAACAAATCTCTGCAAAATGTATAGCCATTTTGGATAAGTGATTTATTGCAAACTATCCTTTTCATTTGTCCTACTTTATATAATAAAGGAAATATTCTCTAGGTCATTTTTACATTTATGTAAAGTGTTTGTTATTTCTGAATCTTCTGGTGATTGTTTCAAACATTTCTTTAATACTTACAGCTGAAACTTAATATTAAGAAAAGTTTCAGTTCAATGATTATGAACTCTCAAAATGCACAAGAACATTTTAAAACATTATGATAATTCTTTTAAAGAAGTTTCTCTTATAAACTGAACTAGCATGTCAAATTTAAGTATTTATTATACTGAATATAACTATTGTTATTTCCTCAAGTTGATCATGTCAAGAAATAAATCTAGATTTCAGTATATATTTTGGAGTGATTATGCACAGTCAATCTAACCTAGGAAGTAATGCACCAAAATTGTGTGAAAACAGAACAAAGAAAGAACTTGTCAAATGAATAGTGTCCAAGTACATGAAAAGACAAATAGCAAATAATAGATTTGACCTAAGTGAAAATAGAATATTTTATAAACAACATAGTTGTTTTAATAATACAAAGAAGAAATCCTAATAAATTAAATATTATTTAAAAGAACAGATTTTTGATGTTATATAGCTATTCATATATTGAAGAGTGGGTAAATCTGCCTTTCTTTTTGTTCTAGAGGCTATTATTTCCTATACATATTGCCATTAGCAAATTACAAGTTGTGATGATATCTGTTGCGGCTTTATCTCAATGTGCACTCAGAGAGATTAATGGATGTCCTATTTTACTGGGTTCTTTTTCTATTTTACAACAAATGCTTGTAGGAGCATATCAAGAAGAAACATTAAAATTCTGCCTAAAAACAAATAATGTAGTAGCATATTGCCTTCCAAACCCAAATTTGGATTGCTATTTAGTAATTGTCCTCAGATGTTAAGTTTTTCCAGGCTTCCAGGGGAAAAAATAGCTGTTTTCCTTTCATGTTCCCACCTGAAAGTTTCTTTCTGATTTCGATTATGTTGTCTTTATATCAAACTTTACTTCTAGAAACTGCCTAAACAAGTCCCTTTAGTCTCTTGAAATCATTTTTGAAAATGATTTGCTTTTGTCTTCTTCATATGGCTGAGAAGGCATGCCTGACCCACAGTCAACCAACTGGCTTTGTGCTTAAGGCTGTACTAGAAGTCATGATCTACTATTCTGTATTGTGGTAGCGTAACTATTACATCAAACCAGCCCTCATATTTTGTACAACTACAAATAATACTCTGATATTATTACAAGTACCGCAATCCTAATCATGTTACAGTGAATATTGAGGGAAAACAGAAAGATAATTTTTGCCCATATTTTCATTGGATAAATATATATTGGCTTTATTAGCTTGTTCATACAATTCCTCAAAGGTTCAACATGCTGGAAAATGTGATAGAGAAATTTTCCATTACCAACCAAAACACTCTCCTTAATATGAATAAATGGCAAATATATTATAACCCTTTCCCGAATTTGTATTATGCAACTGTATGCATTTCTTATTCAGAAAGAGGAATGAATAGAAAAAATAACATCCTCCTGTATTATGAGGGGAGTCAAAGAACCTTTTACAAAGCAAAACTGAGTGTACATTCTTCCTTCTATTTGGAATAAAACAATGCTAACATAATTTTCTTGCTTGCTTTCATTAGCATCAAAAAGAAATTGATGCTTGGAACCAATTTCAAAGATAGCAAACTTAAGCTAACTCCATTTATTTAACTGAACATAGCTCATCTTTGTTATAAAATTATAAATAATATAAAATTATATGTATATATGTATATAATTTTAGACTTCCTTGGATTCCATTTTGTGGTATTTTGACAAAATTCATGAAGGAGCCAAATTAAACATGCTGTGTATATCAACTCAAAAATTAAACTGCTTGTTTTCTGACAAGTGTAATATTTTCTATCCTGACAGCCCATCTCAAAAGATACTTAACACTATTCTAATTCTTTTTTTTCTGACTTGATTTTTTTTCCTATATCTTTTTTTGATTCTCATTTTTTTAAAAGAAATACTGCTACCAACTTGCTTTGTTTATTAGGAAAATATTGAGATAAATAATCCGAAGATCACTACCTCCCAGTATTATATCTGAAACTTTAAGGCTAGTTTGGCAATGGAGTGTCATTCTGGATGAAAGTATTATTTAACTGCTTTCTGCAGATATTCAAACTGCACTGATGCTGGCAGAGTGTAAAATTATTAAGAAATATGCTATTAAACAAATGAGAATGATAAATGAGAGCGTACATGTTTCAACATGCAGACGATATATGACATAACAATCCAGTAACTGTCAAAATGTTTGCATTTTTATGACAGTTCCTTTCCTGTACTGATAGTCACCTGTGCTCATGAGGCTGGGTGGGTTTCGGGTAGTCACCTGTTGCCTACCTATTACTGCTAAGAACAAGAAAAACAGTTTCCAGGCAGCATGCATGAGAGAGAGAAAAGAAAAAAGGAAATAAAAATAAAAATGTGCCACTTCAAAAAATTGCATTTTAATCCTGAAAATTTGCACTCAAAATTTTAATATACATACATACATACATACATACATACATACATACACACACACACACACACACACACACACACATATGAAATAAAGAACCATTTATGAGCTCTCTGCCTGGGTTTCAATTATAATTAATGAAATATGTTCTGCATTACATGAATCAATTGCATACCATTCATAAGCTAATGCAATTTTCACAAATAAAGTGTTAATGCTAACAGATATTTTTTGAAGTCAAGGGAAAAAAAATAGTTAACACGAGAAAAAGAAAAAGAAACCCATACCAGATTAAAGAATATAAAATTTACAGTATATCATTAAAGAAACTAAGGATGCAACAACGTATTTTTTTTACAATTAAAATTCTATGGCAGAGAACAAATAAATTGAGGCTTAATTATTATCTTATTTGAAAGGAATGCTTGCTTTACTAATGATGCACATTAAGGTTGACAAACATGTTCACTGTATTTTTTTTAAAAAAAAATTCTGGATAAAGTCCCACCTCTTTCTCATTTAAACATGACTAGTTTGTCATGAATACAAGTTCAAGTATGAAAAAGACTAAAGGCACAAAACAGATTCTACTAATAATAAAGAAAAAAGGAAGATAGTTTTATATTCATTTGAGGGATACGTAGGGTATTGCAGTAGCTCAAATGAGTAGATCAATCATATTGTCTGCATGTGTGTTTGTAATATACTGAACCTTATAATAAATTCAGGAAATTCACTATTTGAAATAAAATGGGATCAGCTGCATATAAATATCCGCCGCATATACTTTTCATTTCAGCTGACTTAACTGAAAAGAAAATTATTTGCATTTTCGTTAAATTTATAAATGCACATATACACATAAAGGGTACAGGTAGTCACTGTTTGGCAACTTGTTTAGTGATTGTTTGCATTTATGATGGTGATGAAAAAGTAGAACCAATCCTTGCATTCCTTTCAATCCTTGCACTTTAGAACCAATCCTTGCATTCACGACCTTCACAGGTCTGTAAAGCAGAGAAAAGCTGAAGTAAACACAGTTGTGGCTTGATGGACAACTCCTTCCCCTAACAACAGAGTTGTGGTCACTAAACTTTGAACTGCTTCAGAAGACATTTTTTGCTTTTCAAGGACTGATCAAAATGTCCATTCCTTATTTTTTAATTGGGTGAATATTTGGGTTTTGGGGTAAGTAGTCATGAGTTGATTCCCAAATGATTATGGAAAAAAGAATTAATTTCTTTATCAATGTTTTCTTCTTTTTCATTATTTTTAAAGTTCCAGAAACACAGAAATGACAGAAAATCCTGCTAGCCAGTTTCCTCCTAGATTAAACAGGGATTGCATCGTATAATGGGAAACTTGCATGCATACTTTTTTTCCCCCAGAATGAATTCATCTTGCCTGCAGATTATTTGACTACCATGGAAGGAATAGTATATTGAAATAATGGAAATTGGTAAGGTAAGAAAGTACCTTCCAGATACTGATATTAAATATCGCCTTTCTTTCCCACCCCTCTTTAAATTGTTTCAGCCCATCCCACCTTATTTAATTTCATGATAGAGAGTTTCATTTTTTATTTCATCCAAATTCCTGAAATGAAAAAGAATTAATCTTGACTTGTTTTCTAGGTTCTTTAGCAATTATCATGGGACTTTATGTTAGATACACATTTTACAAAGAGTAACATAATACATCTTGACATTTTATACCAACTTCTAATATTTCATTTTAGCGGCACTGGTAATTAATGGTTGAAACTGGAAATGTTATCCCATATCTGAAGACTATAAGGCTTCACAATAAGACCAGATATTTCCCCAGTTTATTCAGGAATGGTAGAAGATGGGCAAAAAGAAATCACAGAAAGAATAGACCTCCTTTGGAGAAGCAGTTTTTGATTAAGTGCATTGTTAAGAGCCATGGCAGCATAGTGGTTAGTACTGCGGGCTACTTCTTCTGACTGTTGGCTGCCTAAATTTTGGTGGTTTGAATCTCACCAGGCTCAAAGTTGACTCAGCCTTCCATCCTTCCATCCTTCCAAGGTCCATACAATGAGGACCCAGATTGTTGGGGTAAATATGCTGACTTTGTAAGCCACTTAGAGAGGGCTGTAAAGCACTGTAAAGCAGTATATAAGTCTAAATGCTATTGCTATTATAAATGGAAAGAAGTTACTAGTCTTTCACTACCTCAGAAGAGAGAAGAATGTGCAAAAAGCACAATAAGTTATTGACTTACGATCATTTATTTACTGACCAAAAGTTACCATAGTGCTTATGAAAGGGACTTATGACAGGTCCACACACTTATTTTGTTTCTTTATTAATTTATTTATTTGTATCCCACCTTTATTATTTTTATATAAAGGTAGTTATCAAAGGTAGAGGTAGGGGTAGTCATCAAATTTATGATTAATTGCTTAGTAACCATTTGAAGTTATGGTCTCCCTGGAGGTACTTGAAACCCAGTGTCATAGTTCCAACAATTGTCCTCAGGTGGTATTCAGCAGGTTCTGACCAGTTCTGGAGAACTGGTAGTGGAAATTTTGAGTAGTTTGGAGAACTGGCAAGTACCACCTCTGACTGGCCCCACCCCCATCTATTCTCTGCCTCCTGAGTCCCAGCTGATTGGCTGGGTCTTCTTTTGTTGCCCTTCATAGGTGAACGGAGCTGGAAAGCAGGTTAGTGGGGTGGGGAGGAATGGGATTTTACAGTATCCTTCCCCAGGAGCAGGGAGGGAATGGGGATTTTGCAGTATCCTTCCCCTGGAGTGGGGAGAGAATGGAGATTTTACAGTATCCTTCCTCTGCCGTGCCCACTAAGTCATGCCATGCTCACCAAGCCACGCCCACAGAACCAGTAGTAAAAATTTTTGAATCCCACCACTGAACTGTCCCTCTCTTGTGGTCATATGACTGCACCTCAGGCACTTTTGTCATAATTTCTATTCAAGTGTTTTACTCCAAGCAAACTCCATCTCTACAGATATAACTGAAGAGATTCCTGTTACATGTTTAGCATCATTAAATATAGGTTGAAAGTCTTCACATATACGGTTCATTGACTTCTGCATAAACTAGGAACCTGCATAAAAATGGTTGAGGTTTATATGCAGGTCAACTTTTTAGAAATAATCTGAAACCTTGCATGATGGGGCAGTTCAAATCTCCGGGGTGATGCTACTCCAAAGGGCAGGCACTACAAAAAAGAAAGCATACTTCTTAGGTCCTATTAGATGACATTGATTAAAAAATGGGACACAAAATGTGTCCACTTGGTCAGGTTTTCTAGGACAAGCAGAAATGATGGAGAAAAGATGATCCTTTAAATGTTCTGCCTCTATAATGTGGTTATTATATGATGGCAGCAAACATCTTGAAACCTTTCAACTTTCATTTTCAGAACTTGATACTTTGTAATCTTCTCCAATTCTTTGTTTTATATTCTACTATCCCCTGATATTGCCAAATTTTTATCCATGTTTTCTTTTTTTCCGTCACAGCTGAATATGTTATAAACTAAGACTTCATCAATTTGTATTGAAAAATCATACAATATTGGAAATTACTTTTTTCAACTCTGTGTTCTTACCAATTTTTCTTTACTGACACATGATAATTTGCTGTTCACTTTTCCAATGAATAATTTCAGTGATTCTGTTACATTTTTAATGTTTATATGATGCTGAAAAATCTCAACATTTGATGTAATATTTCTTCTGTTTCTTTGCACAATATGCACTTTGAATCATTTGATGATATTTTAATTTATGGTTTTGATTGCATTAGTTCTTGAGTAGCCAAAATCAAACCTTTGTTTTTGTTAACATTTTTTTTGCAAATATTTCAGTTGTAAGCCATTGCCAGTTTTATCTTTATCCACTTTCTCCTTGATCTTTTGGAGAAATTGACCAAGATGTGCTTTTCCTTGCCAAAATTCTATTTGTGTTTTTATTAAGTTATTTTAATATTCATGTTTTCTATCATGTATCTTCAGTAAGTTTCAATTTTTAGCTTAGTTCTTGACTGTCATTTACATAACCAACTAATACATGTTTTTCTTCTTCAACAGTTTGTTTTAATTGGAACTTCTGCTTCCATTTTTGTAGGGCAGGTACAATCTATCAATATTAAAAGGATATAATGCATAGTAAATAGACATTAGTTTTCTATCTTTTGATCCAAACTGTCCAGTTCTGCTTTTGTCCTGTTATTTCCAGAACTATTTTGTTTCATACATATTGACCAGGTATTGATGACTTTGACGGTGTATCCACTGCTCAATTTTGACTCTTAGCAATTTTCTCAGTCTAACTTTTTTCTTATTACACATTAGTGTTATTTCTAGAATTCCTTCTTTATTCAGATTGCAATTAATAGATCACAAGCATATATACTAATTTGCCACATATTTCAAATGCTTACATGTTTCTTTTCAAACTCTTTTGATAGATGCCTAACAGTACAGATTTTTCCTTGTTATATTTACATTACAACTTTCACACCCCATTGCTAAAAACAATTTCTTTTTAAAAGAAGATTTTTTTTTTCTACAAAAGAACAGGGAAATCAAAGGGAAAGTAATCTTTCTATGCTATTTTGGGAAAAATATTAATTATGTCTACTTCAGGCATTAAAGAGAAAGTAGAGAATCAAAATTTCTTGGTATGAATCCTTAAACAATTAACTGATGTTTTAGGATTCTCAAACTTCACCAAACTATAACCATCTAAAATAATATATGAATGATAACTGTACATGCAACTTTATCATACTTGAGTTGGGCTTATCACTTCTTTTTACCTAGGTCATCTTTAGGTTTTATATTTTTTTCTAAAATGTTTGGTTAGCATGTTCTCTTTTCTTTTCTTTGTTTTTCTGTTTTCCTTAGAATATTTTATTTTTTTCTGTGCAATAAATAATATTAAATTAAAATACTTTTTCTATTTGAAAACCTATAAATAAAATTAAATCGATAGGAAGGATAAAAATACTGAATTTCACCATTGCATATACTTCTACAAATACCCCAAAGGCCATTGTTACATATATACATGATTGCATCATACTGAAAGTCACCTGCTAATAGGAAATCATTTGCCAATTACAATTGGTTTAGCCATACTCAAAACCTGCTTTGTATATTTTGCTCCTTAGCAAAATGGAAACAAGTTTTAATAAATTATTCCCATTATACAAGCCTTATCAGTTACATATTCAATGTTGTTCACTCTGAGATCCCATTGTTTTGGTTTTCTTTTTCTTTTTTTCTAAATACAGATATAGACTGTTTTTTTTCTAAGCTCAGGAGAGAAGCTGTGAAAAATGCTAAAAATTCTACCACCTCAAAAATATCTTTCTTCTTTTACTTTTATTAATTTTTGGGCAAATTAGAAGGGAAAGCCTTTGGATGATAAGTCTGAATAATTAATATTTTTCTTTTGACTCCAATTTAATATGACTCACATTTTAAAAGGATTTTTGATGTCATTTTAATCTGATTCTTTAATTTCATGACAGTTGCAGAAAAACTTCCTTGTGTTGTTGTTACCACAGCATGGCTTTCAAACAGATATTTCTGCATTAATGTTTCAAGACTTTTTACCAATTCCTTTCCTTTTTAAGTAGGGGATATAATACAAAGGAATATTACATTCAGATGTGATCCAGTGACTAAAATCTGAGATCATCACAGGCCTTTTCAATGCTTTGATTTAACCAAGGTATACTGAATGATCATAGGATTGCCAACATCCGATAATGGATATGGCACAAGAAAAGGAAGAATGCTGAATGGGTCATAGGTGCTGAGTTTACACATAATGATAAACCACAAACCTGAATTTACAAACCTCCCTATTTTAAGCTGGAACTAAACAAATGTATTATGCCTTAGTTTGGAGGCATTTTATAGTGGTGAATTTAAGTAGAAGATAACTTTTGCTGATGGAAACAGCTGTCAGTATAATGATGAATTATTCTGACTTTTTTCATTTTGTGGCTAGTTAGTATTCTGTGATATAGAAAACAGAAGGATAAGTCTGTGTAAATCATAGTGTAAAGACAAGATAAAGTCAGTATCATGTAAACAGAGAATGGAATTGGGGTTGCTAAACCAACCCTTTGATGTTGTAACTATAGCTAATGAAGAAAAACCAATAAACTTTATTGTCAATGTGAAAAATATATTGTGGAGCAAAAGGCTATAAATGAAGTTTAAAAGTTATGATGAACTCCTTTATTGGGGTTCATAACTATGCTCTAGCTATTTCCTTTAAAATAAGAGACCAATGAAGATATTCATGACTCCACTGATAACAGTTTTGTTATTCAGGAACATTGTTTTAAATCACTAAATGTATAGATAGCTACTTGTCCTACTCCTTAATTATTGTACAGTAAGAAGAGGTTTCCCCAAATATTTAAATACTATGTTCATACTCATTGAATTTTATATCTTGACAGTGATCATTAGATTTCACATAAAATTACAAGAATAGAATTACAGAAAAAATAAAACTATAACATGAGAAAATAGGCATTGACATAAATTGAATAATAATAATTCTATTATTCAGCTTGGTACCAAAGTGAAATTTGGGGAAAAATGTCTACATTAAACTGATTGTAATACAGTTTTAAAATATGCACATTTTCCCCATTTCTGCAACTGTGTTCAAGGACATTTTTACTGAGGAAAATTATTTGGCAGACAGGAATTTCTCTACTTTTAGTTTATGTTACAAATAAATTGTACTATTGACACCTTTGCTGGCAAAGCTACCTGCTTGATTCATGTCTTTCCAAAGGAATCATATCTCTGTCATTTAGATTGAGGGGTGTCAAATTTATTTTAGCAAAGTACCACTATTCTGTTTAGATTAAGTTAGACACTAGTATGTGGCCAATGGTTTGATTTCTCATTTTAAATTACCATTAATTTTAAGTAATTCTTGTCCAGGTCCCTGGAGGCACATCACAGAACTTGAACAAATCAAGACTGAACTTTTAGATATTGTAAAAACACTCTCATTGGAAATCAAGGCATGTGCTCTCTTTTGAATTCTGTTTACTAGCTTGATTATCACTTCCATATAACTATCAAAACTGAAAGCTCTGTCTGGAGTGTGGTATTCTTAAAAGTATAAGAATTATTTGAAACAAATAGAGGGAAAAAAGTGAACTTTAAAAAAAACAGTGGCTTTTCTGGTTTAAGTCAACGTATGGATATTCCACTTTATGGCAGCCCTGTTATTCTCTGGTAACAAAAGAAACATTCAGGGGCATCTTAAAGATCATAAAGGTACTTGTACTTTACATCACTGCAGGAATTTGTTTCCATAATTTAAAGATAGGAGAAAGAGATCTTGAACATACCTTTGGTGGCTAGTCGGACACAATTTATTTTGGTTTCCTGAAAATGACAGAACATGAAAGGACATCAGATTGTTTCTTTATGAAGCACTTAAGAAGGAACAATATCCTTCAGCTAGAGTCATACATAAAGAATATTTCTGGAATATCTATGCCTAGCATAATAAATATAGAACTGTGCACACAATGAAAAAGGTTTAGAAATGCTGTGGACATGACCTGAATGCAAGCATACATTTCTCATCTACTATTCATTTAAGGGAACATGATATTTTTCAGATTCCTATTGCTTCAAGAGTCACCAGAACTTTGATGATGAATTCCTTACAGGGTATCCTTTTTTCCCCCCATACTTATATGGATACCTGAAACATGAACAGGTTGCTTTAATAAACAGCAAAGAAATGCTATTTCTGCATGAGACCTGAAGCACTTCAAATCACTTTTGAAGAGTATTCAGCCCTACTAAATGCAAATTGATACCACTGTGCATAAAACCTGAGTGCCATTGTCAGGGAAAAGATTGGGGATATAAATTAAATTCAATATGCACATTAGTGAAAGGGAAATGGTGCAGTCTGCAAAAAAGGACAAAAATACATGGGCATAAATACAGTCCTCTACTGTCCATCACACTTTACTTGGACACCTTCACAAATATATACAAGGAAATGCATATTTGAAAAAGATCTGTCTAGCTTAAGAATATAAAACTTGAAAAAAATGTTTAAACTCTACAGAAAAGTGTTAGGGAAAGTTACCAATCATTTCATTGTTTTTTAATTTTTTTTCTTTTTTGCAAAAAAATGTGAGAATATAAATTATAGAAATTTTTTGCAAACCATACATATTTGATTTAGACTCATCTACATACCTTTTGTTCAAAAATTATGCATAATTTAAGAACACACAATTCATACCCAAATGATATATAATCAGGTTATACCTTGCAATTTGTCTTTATGGTTCTGACAAAGAAATATTTGTTGGGTGGTAATAAAATACAAATGCCACTTTCTTCCTCTCTTTTATACTGTAAAACATATGTCTTCAAGTACCGGATTTTGAATAAATGATTGTATATAATATAACTTTATTAATTGTATATAATAGAACTTTATTAATGTGGCTATTTTATGCACATTTTGCCTGTATAAATTATTGTATATAAAATTATAATAGCATTCTATCAATAGGGTTATTTTGTGCACATTTTGCAAGTATTAATATCACATTATATATTTATAATTTTCATCTTTATTTTAATAATATTTTTTCAAAAAATAGAACAATACTTTATTATAGGAAATATATTTTCTGGTGGGATAAGATAAAAACATGATTCTACATCTGGTGATGCTAGTATTATTGTATATCATATTGCATAATTTCTTACTCCCAGAATACTTCTCTATAAGTAGACTGTCCTACTGCTATCATTTCTAACAGCTGACAAACACAAGACAGCAACTGTACCAGATTAATTTTTTTTTAAAGGTATTATCTTCCACTTCAAACATATTCAAAACTTCCTCCAAGTTTAAGAGGAAACAATCTGATTCCGAGAGTAGGAGAGTCTAAAAATAGTTTAACCTCATAATTTGAATGTCCCATAAAATCATCCAAACTTCCATCAAAAAATAATAATTCAGTCAGATGCATGGACAGAGGCACAGGCAGAGTTTTGTGATTGATAGATCTAATTTCCAGTGATTAAACGCCTTTATAAGGGCTTTATTTTTCTATTTACTTTCTTTTGCTTCAAATTACACTAAATTTTAACATAAGCCCCATTCAGAAGCGCTCTGTCAAGTCCCAAACCCAATTGTCATTAAACTGAAATTGGTTGCTGGGCATATTTGGCAATTGAAAAGAGTTGATGTTCACCTCTTACACATTGATACATTGCCTTGCAGAGAGTCCCCTAATCCTTAAATTATTCTTATTATTATTTTTAAATGTTTGCACAAGGAGGACAATCCACATTGCTATACTTAGCAATCAGTGGTACTGCAGATTGTGGGTGGGAAAAATTACTTTATTCCATAATGTTTCCCTGCTTCTTAGGAAAAAAAATAGCTCAGCTTTGTGTTTCAGTACTGATACCTGATAGCTATAATATTGCTAGTATTGGTATATGTGGGCATATTTGTATTAGTCTGTGACACATAAAATAAAGGACAGGGATAGATCAAAGTCTGACATCTGAACACTGAGTACTGCCAAACCAAATTACTTATTAGTTTTGATTGGAATTAAATTCTGTCTTCTTCCCATGCATTATTCCCATGCTGTGGCAGGGTCTGCTTAAATTCTGTATCATGACTAATAAGAGGTATGCCTTCTTGTCATCTGATATCCTTCTACTATAAATTAGGCTCAGATAATAATAAGTCTACTATGAATTCCCATTCCTTCTAAAAATACATGGGTGTTTTCCTCTAGACATTAACTTATACTATGTTCTAAAACCTCAGTAACATTTCCTTTGGAATAAATTTAAATTTTAAATCATGTGCAAAAGTTGTCACCCCCCCTTTAAAAAAAAGCAGTGGTTTTTTTTGCATGTTAGAGCTTCTGTTTGTGACCAAGTAAAGCTGTACTGTAGCCATCCAGTCTCTTCTCTCATTAGCTAAGACTGTTACATTGAAAATGACACAATAGATATTTACATATTATGTCTGTTAAATTGTGACCAACTTAGATCAGCCATTCTTTGGCTTTTGTTGCACAATGTGCCATGTCTGGGGTAATATGCCAAATTGTCATGTTCTAGTCTTGGGGTTGTCATAGAGGAATTGAATTTTCTGGATCTCCACCCAAAGATAGTCTAAATAGAACATACGTGAAATTGAATATTCTTTAATTTTATAATACAAACATCTGTTTACTGGAATGTGTGGGTTTTTTCACTCTATGGACTTGTCAAAAGCCAGATACTTAAATGAAATATGTCAGAGTTGGGTGTAAAGGGGAAGCAAAAAATTGTATAGATAAAATACAACTGGTTCCTGATTCAATGAGATTGTGCAACAATGCACAGGAATGTTAAGAGTAGGAATATGCAGCCCCCGGCATGTTATTTAAAATTCCAGAAATCCTGCCAAGTGGGTGGAGTTCAGGGATTCAATCTTTTTCCTTATAAACATATTTTTGAACAGTATAGGAGATTTAAGCAGTACAATGAGTGCTTTAAACATTAGATTCACAATACAGCATCCCTCAAAAAAAAACAAAAAACAACCTTCCAAGCCATCAAGATGATTTTTCTGATGGAGAGAGAGGAGCAAAATATCTTAAGTCTCTGTAATTTTTAAGGTATCAGTATTGCGCTTTGTACACTTAAACAGAATAATGTTGACAAATTTCAGCCAATGATACCACAGGCAATGGTCTCTGTAGCCTTTGGACAGGACACACAATTGAAGTACAAAGTCCAAAAAATCCTTGTGTGTTTTCTGAATGCACCAAATTATTTTTTTTAGTCTTAAAGTTTTTGACAATCTCACCATTAGCACTTCTTAAAAGCTCAGCTTTTATTACCAATATTTTAAATGTAAATATAAAAATCTCACAAGATTTGACAATCTTACAAGGTTTCAGCAATTATTAATGTATTTATTTAATTCTTATTGACTTTTTAAAAACTTTTAGCCTTTATATCTTGCCTTTCCTCATACTGTTCTATTTTAAAAAAAAAAATTCTGAGAATCCTGTCTATGGTTGTTGAGGATGCCATAATATTCTGGATTCAGCTGTCTAACCTCAGAAGAAATCCAAGAACTTTATCAAGGGCAGAAAGCAATAATTAGAAATGAAGACAGAAGTGAGATTACAATTTTTATCCTGTTAAACCATTCTGTTTATATTATCTGATGTAAATCCTTCTCCTGAAGAAAAAAAATCAACATTGAAATTTCATTTTTTACTGTGACCAATTCATATTTAATTAAAATATCACAGGAAGAGGAAGAGCTAGGCATTGATAAATAGATAGATACAAATCTCATTAAAGGAGGCTAGTCTGAAATTGTGTTGAAAATAGGAGATACTATTTACTACAAAAGAATTTTAGATTAACAGTGCGATCAAATAAAAGAGGATTTTTTAAAATGTTCCATTTCTATACCAAGCAATGTTTATAAAGTGAAGTTGATGGGGGGAAAGGAGACAGCTGGAAGCAGTTAGAGCTTGTACCTCTTATTAAATAATTATAGAATGAAATGTAAACTTGGAATTTTTTTTGTTTTTGTTTTGGTATATCTGTGTCATTTGGAATTATATTAGCTCTTGGGCTGTCATTATTTATGAGTTGGAAGGTGTAGGTCTTCAAACAGGAATATAAATCACAACCGCACATATATGTTTATTGTTCCTCTCCTTAACTTTCACAGAAAACCTGAGTGGAGATTTTCACCTTCTCCCAACAATTCTATGCCTGGCCAATCTCTCTTGTGCTGGTTTTCTCTGCAGCTTATTGACAGAAAATATAGTCTTTCTTCCTCTTAGAGATTTTGGTCAGGATAACAGTGGTGGGGTGGGTGAAGTCTTTCTTCTCTTACATCAAAAAGATCTTGGCTAAGTTTTCTGCTTGGTTCCCTACTGCAAACACACTCATGGATATTATATCTGCTCTGGTGGCCTAGAAGTGGAGCTCTCACCTCACAATCAAGAGGCTGTGAGTTTGATCCTAGGTAGAGGCTAATATTTGGAATAAATTCTCCTGCTTGAGCAGGAGGTTGACTAGATGACCTCCAAGGTCCCTTCCAAGTTTGTTATTCTATAATATCTAAGTTGCAATGGACAGTGACAATTATTTTAATTCCACCCACTTAAAGCAAATATGTTATACACTTCACATACACTTGCGATAATACGAGAAGCATATTATCAAATATTAAAAAAATTACATGGTTTGGCATGTTTTTTTTTAAAAGATCCAGGGGATTTATTGTTAAATTGAGTGATTTTGCTCATGATGCACTTACCCCATTTGCTTTACTTAGAGCCTGAAAGTAAATGCTGTAGCTTTTCAATGGTGAAAGTGGAGCATTCCAATAGCCATTATAGGTTTTGTTATCTCCTACTGTGAAAGGCTGCGTAACTGGAAGATTGACTGGTTTCAACTCAGCTGCAAAGTAATGAGGGGAGTCAAGATTTGAAGCATTTTTGTAGCTCACTGGAACAGAAAAACATTCAATGATGTCTGCAGCTCTTCGTGATTTCTGTGGCCGTTCTTCTTTTACAACAAGCTGGTAGACACTGAAAAAGACCAAGAAAATTTAATGGGATAGGAACAAACAACTTTTTGAGTGTAAGAGAAACAATCTAATTTAGGAGACTATTGGCAATAAAAATGAACATCTATCCAACTGTCTGCATTTATTGTAGAAAAATCCCAAGATTTGCATTGCTCACCAGCACTCTACAAATGTAATAAGTGCAGAAAAGTATTAGAATTGTACTGCAATGATGTCGGCCTGAATTGGATTGGCACTTGGCAGTACTCCTATTGAACACTTCTGCTGCTTCCCTGCTACAGAACTCAGCTGTCCACTAGATCACTGAGAAATTTACCAAGTGTATAAGGAAACTAATTGGATCCATAAGGTACCTGGGATAAATTATCTTAATCGCCCCACACCCTCTAAGGACAGTAGTAACTGTAAGTCCCAAAGTGACCAGATAGTGATTTGACCATGACAAATGACTGCAGTTGATGTCTTTTATCTTTAGCTTGCACATTGCTTGCTGTGAGGTAAAAAAAAAAAAAAAACAGGGTCAATTGGAGCTGTGATGATATTTTTTAATTTCATTTTCAGATGCTCCTGTCAACTGGTTTCCATACTTTAAGTCCAAATGATGACCCAAATGAATTGGAATGAAGAACAGAAAGAAAAGGAACAACAAAGTTTTGTTGAATTCTGAAAGGCTTATAAGCGTATTCAACTGAATCCTCCTTTAGTTGTTGAATGAACATCACTTGTGTAAGGGCCACCCTGGTACAATTAAACACTTTAGAGCTGCAGCAAAATCTATATCCCTTCATGAATTCATAACTTGTGTAATTATATTGAAACCTTTAATAGAACTACTATGATTGCAATAAATTGAATGATTGACATGGTTGAGAAACCAAGTCAGAAAAAGGTTAAACAAGGTATGAGATTATATGATCCATAATCACAATACCTTATAATTATATCTTCTGGTCCTAAGTGTTTTAGTTCAACAAGCCCTAGAGTCTGGAGGGTGAGTCTGTCTTCAAAAGTAGAATGGCAAGAAATTGAATGCAAGAGTTGGAAAAATACAAGCAGTTCTTGTTTATTGATGTCCTGTTTAATGACAATTTGAATTTATAACCATGCTGAAAAAGTAACTTTACAAGAGAGAGAGGGAGAGGGAGATGGAGAGGGAGGGAGGGAGAGAGAGAGAGATTCTTGGGGGGAAATTCAGCAACAGAGTGATCAATGTCTGGAATACTCTACCTGACTCTGTGGTTTCTTCCCCAACACCCCCAAACTTTAACCTTAGACTGTCTACTATTGACCTCACCCTTTCCTAAGAGGTCTGTAGGGGGCATGCATAAGCGCACCAACATGCCTACCGTCCCTGTCCTATTGTTTCTTTTATTTTTCTTATATGTACCCACTTCATGTATTCAAAAATATGTATATACTTATACCTATTATCTTGTAAGCAATTGACAAACCAAATAAAATTAAAAATAAAAATAAATCAAAGTTTGAACAGCCAGGAAGAAACTAAGAAGAGAAGCAGATTGGATACCTGATCTGAGAGGAGGAATCAAACAGCCAAGAAGAAAAAAGTGGAGAACAATAGCTCTACAAGATTTTGTTTTATTTTGTTTTGTTGTGCAATGAGAATTTTTACCAAGAGACAGAGGAAGAACATTTCGTTAAATACTGTGCTTTTGAGATGTACTTTGCCTTTGAGGTAACTCCTCCATCTATTGTGTGCGTGAGAATACAGGCTATTAATTCTGAGTGAGTCTTATTCCAGGACACTGGAAGATTAATCCTATTGATTCAACAGTGTGGCATTGCTTAAAATGATTGTATGTGTTCTTTAATGTCCAAGTGTTTTAATATATCCTTTCCTAATGATGTATGGAACAGCTGTAGAAAGTTCATAAGAAAGGTGTGGGTATTTTTTTTTTCTTATTAAATGCCCTGAAAGGGGAGAATATTGTTCTTCAGAGCCTCCCGGCTAAAACATTTGACAGCAGGGTTGTTTACAATTCTAAATTATACACACTCACACACAGAGAGAGATACACACATACACACACACACACACACACACACACACACACACAAAGAAATAAATAAGAAATGATATCAAGATATCTGGAACAATTCAGTTCCTATGACTTCTCCAATAGTATGTGAAAACGACTTTGGGAGACTGGAGATGGTAGTGGTGATGAGATACTGCTAGAGCACAACCATATGTGGGGATGGAGACAGGTTTCTGCAGCTGCATAACAAGCAGAGAAATAAACTGGGAAAAATCTTCCCTAACTTCTCAGTCTGTAAAAAGAGACAAAGGGAGATTTGTACTTTCAGACTTGCATATTTCTGTCAATGTAGCCCTACAATAAAGTAGAATTAATTCATTTGTTCTGTTTGCTGTGTGAGGGGAGGCAGACAATTTTCTACCTCTTACATTATCTTTAATCAATTTATCTAAGAAATGCACTTTTGGAAAACTTGTTGAATGGGATTTGCTGTCTTTTTAGCAGAGTTTGGCAACTCTTCAATAAACATTAATTTTCCCAGTTAATTTAATGTCATAAATAATGTATTAAGTAGCATCTAGAATTCTGAAAAAAATATAGCCGTCTAAATTATTATCAGAAAGCTTGCATCTATCATAATAGAGTTCATTCCTATTTTTCACATGAATTCATCAAAACCTACAAGGGTAGCAAGAATGCTAAATTTCTCTTTAGTATTTTTTTGCTTATTTTGGTTTCAAAATGCATCGGTATCTTAATTCAATGTCCCTTGATCTCATCAAGGCATTTTTATATTAGAAGACACAAAAATATAATACTTTATGTTTTAAAACCTTCTTTTTATCTTAAGACCCTGTACACATTATCTTTTCCTGTGTGCTAAGGTTCCAAATAATGTTATCAGAGATGGAAAATCAAGAAGACCACTTCTGTTCTGTCTTGATAAGTTCAAACAATGCCTCACTCTGAATTGGATTCAGGATCAAAGCCCTAATTGTAATTATGCCCAGAAATTGAAAAAAGTCTTACATGCACAAATTAGAGGTGTATATGCCAAATTTATGTTAAAGTAAGGAAATTTCCAACTGTAATATAATGGATATTAAGCATAACGATTTCAATGAGCCAGATTCTGTTAAGGATTGGGCTCAAGTAATGAAAATTCTGCTTAAACTGTTCTGTATAGTTTTTAATATAAAATATGGAACAACTGAATATACCACAGTTGTTACCATACCTTTTATTTTTGTGACCCTTTAATCCCTTGTATCAAAAGAAATCCTCAACTAAAAGAAATAGACATTGGCGTTAAAATTGCTAGAAGAAATATTAACAGTCCCAGACCTTTTGAATGGAGATAAGGAAGTCTTAAAAAAAAACTTTTTGAAGATGAAAGAAGCTAGCATGATGTTAACTATAATTTATTATTTATTTTGTTACCTGATTTATATGACCATTCACTTGCTAAACAATTATGTTAATGTGCAATGCCAACCCAATGCAAAAAGATGAAGAGGTAACAGCCTTTATTTTCATAAGCTCAAAAATTCATAGAAATGTTGAACTGTGACCATAAAATAAAGAGATGGCTTCAATTTTAGAGAAAGATGATAAATCTAGAAAAATGTTAAATTGTATAGATACATTATTCTGATAACAACAATTGTAACATATAGCTATGAAAACTACCATCAGAAATGAGCAACAAAACTTGGTTGTCTTTCAATTTTACTCCTGAAAATGGAAATTTTGGATGACAAGAATAACAAAGTAATTGAAATCTGGTTTCTACCAAAGATTCTACCATTAACTTGGAAGCGGAACCATCACATTTTGCTCAGGACATTTAAAAAGCAAGAAACTTCTTATCTCCCAATTAAATGAGTTTACTATGAACAATGCAAGGAAACATTGAAACACAAGCACAGGGATAGATCCACCTTACTAAAACTCTGGGTATCATTGAACTTAAACCTACATTCTATGCAAGACTTGTTGGAAATAAAGTCACTATTTCAAATACTTATTGCAAAAGATCATGCAGTATCAAAAGGATTAAATAATGGTTATAATCCCATTTTAAATACTGACCTAAAACAATAACATTTATTTCGATTTATATGGACACCCACTTATGAAATACAATTTTGGCAGGTTTGTGAGAATAATAAAAATACAGTAATATGCAAAACCTAGAGTTTTAATCAAGAGTATCCAATCCATTGAGCAGGACACTGTCTAAATTCCAACCTCAATTTATTTTAATACATGAAAGAAAAGCCAACTCTATATTTTGCTAGAAATGGATCTCAGTGAAGAGTTACTATGGAAGAAGGAGCTTCCTCGGTTCTTCTAGACAATGGCATTGAAGGGACAGGGTCTGCAGCATGCTCATCCTATCAAACCTGATGGAAGAGATGGTCCCACAAATAGCTTGGCCCTGATAAAGATAGGGCTTAAAATAATTAACACCTTGAATTTATACTAGAAGCTAGAACAAAACTAGGAGCCAGTACAGCTTGCTCAACAGCAGTATGATACAGGCAAACCAAGAGCTATATGATATAGTTCCACATATTTTGGATAAGTTGTAATATTTTTGGTCTCCAAGAGCAGCCCCAAGTAGAGTGCATTGTAGTGGTCCAACTGAGAAGTCACCAAGGCATGAATGATGATAAGCCCATGAAATGTATTCTATAAATTTTATCATTCCCAAAGTTCACAAGAATTCACATAAACTTTCTGTAATTTTTTTTGTTAACTAGTTCTTATAGACAAAAGAACTCTTGATGTACTACACTTACACTCTAATTGGTTTCTTTTGTATCTTCACTATGCACTTATGACAATTCCTGATTGTATCTTCAGTTAACATATTAATGCAAGAGTTTCTTTTTCTAGTTTGAAGAATTATGCATTCATTATGGCGGAAAATTAATATCTCAAAGCAAACTATAATTAGGAATTCTTCATTTCAGTTTATGCTTTTTCAATTAGGCTCTCTATAATTTTAATCATGGGAGCATTAACATGTTTCCATAATTTATATACCTGTGATATAATTAAGTCATGAAATGTCTCAGTAATATACAGAAAAATGGGGAACTTAGTCATCTCTTTTTTTGTGTTTGGGTCCAAAGCATAGAAGGAATTTGTTCTAGGTAGCTTGGTATAAGGCATAAAAAGATACAGAGTGCCATATTTGTGTCTACTCTGAGATTTTCCATCCCCCTACTTATGGCAACTCAGGAACAAATCAGGGAAGCTTCATGAGTTAACAACTATTAGCTACAGTAGATCTGATTAATCTATATTGAGTTTTCACAGGGGATACTCAAATTCATTTATTAATTACTGTTATAGCCAAGAAGTATCAGGAAGAAAAAAAAAAAAGTTTACAAACATCATACTATTCAGGATAGTGAGCTCAAGTAATCTGGAAAATGATGAAAAAACTCTAACAAAATTGCATTACATGAGCTCCAAATATTTGAGAGAATAGAAATGAAAAAAAAAAAACTCAAAAACTGCACCAAAAATAACCAAAAAGCAAAACAAAGAACTAGTAAATATATCAGGTATGCAGATAGATTTTGAAAAGTAAAATATCTCAGAATTTTGCTCACAGAGAAATGTTTGTTGATAAAAGAAGACAACTATGATAAATTAACACTTCAAATTCAAAAGGATGTAGATAGCTGGCTAAAATACAATTGTCACTGCTGGGGTGGATTGCAACTGTAAAAATGAATGTGTTACCAAAATTACTATTTTTGTTCCAAATGGTGCCAGTCAAGCTAAGAAGGAACTTTTTTGAGGACCTAAACAAAAAAATATCAAAATTTATTTGGCAGAAGAACCAATATTTTCCAAAGCTCTAGATTTCAACAAAATGATAAAATATAGAGATCTGTTAAATAAAAAGGGGGAATTAAAAACACGAAACCAATTAGAATCCCAGGCAATTGAAATAGGATGGTGGGATCTCTCTGCGGCCCACCAAAATTTTCTCATGGCCCACCAGTGGGCTGCGGCCCATTGTTGGCGACCGCTGATTTAAAGGCTTTGCTTGGCTTCATGAATATACAGAATATACAGATATTGTCAGGTTACAAAACTTTTCCCATTCACTCAACTAGAATGAACTTCTGAAAACGTATCCAAACATATCACAAAGGAATTCTTTATTGAGATGAGACAATTCCTGTAGGAATTCAAAGCAGCGTCTGAGGTCTCTCAGGCATACAGGGATACATAAGGGAGTTTAGAACCCCTCCCCTTATCTTGATGTGTATTTAGTGAAACAAAAGCCAGTATGTTAATTCCTCCCCACCCCTCTTGTAAGGAACAATCTTTTCACAGTTTCCCAGGGCATACCTAATTTCCCCCCCACCCCCTTTTTAGAACGAACTATTCAAGAGATTCCCAAAGTACAATCTCACTGTGGAATTTTTATGACCTTCTCATCTCCTGGTTGTGCCTCTCAGAGGTGATAGTTCTGGCCATCTGGCTTTTCTCCCTCCATTGTATCATGTGTGGGTTATACAAATTCGATATAAGATTAAATATATTCAAGGAAGGCGGAGCTACGTCACTGCGATACAGCTGCAATCTCGGGTTCCGAGATCGCAGTTGATATCTTCGCCCCGTCGGTCCCAACGGACCTAAACCATCCCGTAGAGACAGTGATAGTAAGGGGTGCGTTCTGTTGATCCCAGGGACATCGCAAAGTCCCTGGTTGATCCAAGAGAAGCCCTTTTACCATCGGTGGAGAGGCAGCCATTAAGCTGCTGAAGCTGTGACAAGCTCCAGAAGGAAGAGAAAGAAAGAGAAAGTGTATCGGCTGGTGAGAATTTTTTTTTTAATTTGGGACTTAAGGGCACTCTAAAATGAGAAGAAATCTGTAAGACTTTTGACAAAACTTGACAACATTGACTTAGCGGCAATTTTCTAAAGAGAAATATCAAAGCGAGGCTTGGCTTTTTACTTTTACTTTTGTTTTCACTGAACTTCTATTGCGATCTAGTAATTGCAACTAGACTGGTTTTTCTCTTATATTTATCTATTTTTTTCTTCTCCTTTTTGACTGTTTATACAGTTTTCAGAATAGAGGCTCCCTTTAGTAAAATAAATAAATAAATAAATAAATAAATAAATAAATATATATATATATATATATATATATATATATATATATATATATATATATAGGCATTCGGCTTTGCTCGGTATTTTCCCACGTCATAGTAGCTGTGCTTTTAAAGTTGTAGCGACGTTTCAGCAGAATCTCATCATGAGATCGCTACAACTTTAAAAGCACAGCTACTATGACGTGGGAAAATACCCGAGCAAAGCCAATGCCATCATGTAAGTACCCACGAAAACTTAAGAAAACACACACACACACACACACACACACACACACACACACACACATATATATATATATGTATGTAGGTAGGTATGTATATATTCTTTTTTATTAGGCTTTTCTGGGAAAGAAGGGGAGTGGATTAAAGAAACATGGTAACACTGCCAACTAGAGGCTTGAAAATACTTTATTTGATGCTGAGAGGACTGAAAAACTCTCTCAAGGACACTGGAATTTGATAAGATAGAGGGAAGAACACTGGAGAATGTTTTTACAGGTGTTCTTTGGGACCTCTACTATCAATTGAATATTTGAAGCTTGGCTTTGAAATTTGTGGAGAAACCATAATAAGAGCCTTGGATAATTAAATAAAATGCAGTGTGCTCTTTTTCTATTTCTTCTTAGCTGTCTTATCCCTCCTCTTCAATCCCATAGTACCTTGTAATATTTGTATATTTTTAAAAAAAAAAAATTTAAAGGGAAAGCCTCAGAACATCTTTTTTTTTTCTTATTGGGACTTTTGCCTTTTCCATTTTTATTTTCGATTCACTTTTATGGCTCTTTTTTATTTTTTGAGACCTTTCAATTGGATTAAGGTGTGAAGAATCTGAAGAATTCTTTTTTTACCACTTTTTAATACTATTGAGTTTTATTCTTTTTCTCTTTATTTTTAATTTTAATTTTTGAATCATAACTGACTATCCCACAATAGGATTAAGGTCTAGAAGAACCTGAAGAACCTTTTCTTTTTTCTTATTTTGGGCTTTTTAATTTTTATTGTCTTTTTCTTATTTTTTCTTTTTTCCTAACTGGATTATAACTGGCCACTCTACTAACTGGATTAAAAGAGTTTGAAGACCTACCTAAATGAGTAAGAAAGGGCTATTTTAGAAGGCACTATATACGGGAGTCGTTATGGTTGAACTGGGAGAAAATTAAGAGACAATGTTATTTGAAAATCCCAGTTTGGTTATCAACTATTGAAGCTTTTTCTTATCCTATAACATATAAGAAGGAACAAACAGATATGGGAAAATATTGGATGACAAGGGTGAACTTAAAACGATGCAAAATCTAGAAGAACAAGTTATAAAGATGAATTGGTTTTCAAATACACTCAAGGTATCTTAAAGATTTTAAAACAGAGGGATTTTATGATAAATTGACTGATTTTGACGGGTACTGATGAAAAAGTGATCAAAAAATTATATAGTTATTTGCTGGAAATTAAACTAGTGGAGGAACAAGTTAAAGAAACAATGATTGCTTGGGGGAACAATATTGGATATGGGATTGATCTAGAGAAATGGCAAAAATTGTGGTCTCAAAAGTATAAAATGACATTGTCAACAGCATATAAAGAAAATTTGTATAAGATGTTTTACAGGTGGCATTTCCCCCCGACAAGAATAGCAAGACCTTCTCTATCAATGGCTACATAATAAAATATAACAATAGAATATTTAGAAACTTAGGACATAATGAATATATACTTTTTTTTCTTTGACATTATTTTTATAAAATTTTATTAAGATAGATTTGGTATGACTTTATGATTTGTTATAAAATAAGTTAAGTAAATAATAGTTATCTCGTTAAAGTATGAATTAATAAAATTATAGTCAAATGATTGTTTAATGATATCAGGCTATATAATTGTTGATTGATAATATGAGCTATTGTGTAATATAACTACAATTGAGACTATGAAATTGATGGACAAAAAAAGTGGTAAACCAACTGATACACTGTCTGTAAATTCATGAAGGAGGATGATGTTTTTATGTTTTATGTTTCATGTGTTTTTGTTTGTTGTTAAAATCAATAAAACTTAAAAAAAAAAAACTGTGAGTACATGGCAGGCTAAACTTTATTTCTTACATTATCCTCATCTTCTTTTAATGACCCCATAATCCCTTGTGGGGTGGAGTCTGGCCAACTGAATAAAGCTGACTGTTTACTGGCCAAATACCCTTTCTGTCACCAATGCAGAGTTTCTTTCAGCAGATGTATTCTCATTGTGCCCAGAGAGAGAAACATCTGCCTCTACCTAGGATCGAACTCACAGCCTCTTGATTGTGTGGCAAGAGCTCCAGCTCTAGGCCACCGCACCATTCACATTATATTTCTTATACTATACTGTATATATTGTACATAGAAAACCATTCTGGTTTGGAAATAGTATTTTCACTTTTATACAATATTAGATCATATTATCCAGAGTAAAAACCCCTTATTTATATATATCAACTCCTGACCTACTCTCTGACAGTATCAATTCAGCAGATCAACATGATGCTCACAGTAAAGCAGTATAAAGTTTCAACTAGGGATAATCTGACTTGCTTTCTCTGCTGATACCCAAGTGGGGAGCAAAGTTCTATTCTAAGGGGAAAACTTCTCACATGTATGTCTAGAGATCTCCTAATGATCAGGAAACAGGCTTCTAGCTTTTTGATTCATGATGCCATGACAATTATTGCTCATTGCACACCAAAAGCAGACGGTAAATTTTACATCTGTCTTCAGCTGTAAAATCTACTCTACTCTAGCAAGTTATTCATATCCTACCCAGTTTGCATTATTCTAATAGAAAGGTGTGATAATTCATTTTTAATTAATTTGATGGATTCATCCTCAGTATGGGATAGTACACTGCATATACTTCCTAGTTGGTGGGAACTGAATTTTGAGGCTATCATACCAAAGGTAACTTATTGTTATTGTCAGGAAAAATGTTGCATGTGAAAAGATGAAAAATGCTGATAGAAGAAATATCTTTCTTAGCAAGAAAGCTTTTTTATCAATTCAGACATAGCTATGATTGGCAGCTAAGATAAAAAATCTTTTAGCACATCTTCAGTATTGGAAAGATTTTCACTTGGAATGTAAGAGGTACAAATTATTATTAAATAAAAGAACAATCAAAAATAAAGGAATAGGTAAATTTATGTCTGGAAAATAGGAGAAAGTAGAGAAAGTAATGACCGGAATAAAAATAGCCTGATCATGTTGAATTATGCTGATGAATACATGAATGAAATGACAGAAAGGGTTTAATTAAGCATTAACAGGCTGAAATATGTCTCTAGAAGTATAAATTGATGTTTTCTGACGTAAGTAGGTGTATATGAAAAATAGAAATGTGTATTTTGACGATAGCTGGATGTTACATTCCAAGGAATAATGATTGTTGAAAAATCAAATAATAAAATGTGTTTTTGGGGAAAAAGAGTCAAGGTATTCTCCAAAGCACCTGAGGGCAGGACAAGAAGCAAGGGGTGGAAACTTAATCAAGGAGAGAAGCAACTTAGAACTAAGGAGAAATTTCCTGACAGTTAGAACAATTAATCAGTAGAACAACTTGCCTCCAGAAGCTGTGAATGTTTCAACACTGGAAGTTTTTAGAAAGATGTTGGATAACCATTTGTCTGAAGTGGTGTAGGGTTTCCTGCCTACACAGGGGGTTGGACTAGAAGACCTCCAAGGTCCCTTCCAACTCTGTTATTCTATTTTTTTCTTCAATTCTCAGTTGGTCTCCTGCTTAAGCAGGGGGTTGGACTAGAAGATCGCCCAAGACCTTCCAAGTCTGTTACTCTGTGATTTATTTTGAATGAATGCAATGGGGAAAATATTAATCTGTTATGTAAAGTGAATGAATAAGATGAAAGGGGATAAGAGCTATTTTGAGACCTAAAATTAATGTGTTTGGTCAGAATCCACATAGAAAAATGTTTTGAAAATTTGCTGTAGTTACTTCATGTGTATACATGGAAAAGCAATGAATACAAAACATGGCTGAGCTTTTAGCTCAGAAAGTGGGAGGATTCTGAATGTTCCATATGTGGGAGGAGGGAAGGGAGGGAGGGAGGGAGGGTGCGTACAGATTAGCAGTTTCAATATTTGCAGATCAACAAATCTTCTAATAGAATGAATAGAAAGTGGATTTAACGAAAGAGCATGTGAAGTCCAATTTGGGGTGGAAATCAGAGAAAAGGAAAGACTCATGTTGATTTTGCAACTGAATCTACTTGTATGAGGAGAAAACATTCATTATAATAGACTTCTCACATATTGGATGTTTGTATGTATTTATATGAAGACATCTGCATTGACATTTCAATTATTTTTACAGATGATTCTATAAAGGAACAAGGTTTTCAGAAATACTTTCACACAGTTTTTGATAGATGCTTATTGATTTACAAGAGGGAGCTTAATTTTGTTTTGTTTTTTTGTTTTTAAAACTGTTCAATAAAAAAAGAAAATAGCAAAATTTAAATCAGAAGGCAGAACAAAATTAGAAAGGAAAGATATATAATATATAACATAGTATATTCTGGTCTCCAACAACATATAGTAATCACTGTATATAGTTTGCTAATTGACAAACACAATCACAATACAAACGTAATATGTTAGTTTTAATAAAAATGAGTACTTTGTCATTTATTCATTAAAAAAATAGTAGGGAAATACATTTTGTTTTTAAGTATTCCCCAGAAAATCTGTTAATTTCTCTGGAAAAGTGATAATCACTTTATTAAATATCTTCTTTTATATTAAGAATCTGAAATGTTTAAATATTACAGAGTATCTTCTCAAATATGATCTGATCTACAGCTACTGTTATCTTAATAAGAAATGTATATTCTGGTGATTGATATGAATTCCTACAGACTTATACATAGCAAATCACTTGGATCAAAATAACAGAATAGCAGAGTTGGAAGGGACCTTGGAAGTCTTCTAATCCAAAGCTCTTCTCAAGCAGGAAATCCTATACCATTTCAAACAAATTTGTCTCTTCTTAAAAATCTCCATTGTTGGAGCATCCACAACTAATTGTTTGATCTGTCAGGAAATTTCTCCTTAGTTTTAGGTTGGTTCTCTCTTTGATTAGTTTCCATCCATTGCTTCTTGTCCTAACTTCAGGTGCTTTGGAGCCTCTTCCTTGTGGCAGCCCTTTAAATATTGGAAAGCTGCTATCATGTCACTCCTTTTCATTAAATTAGATATACCCAATTCCTGTAACCATTATTCCTATGTTTTAGCCTCCAGACCCCTATTAAACTTTATTGCTCTTCTCTGCACTCTTTCTAGGTCAACCAAGCATGGTGAAGTGGTATATAAGTCTAAGTGCTATTGTTATTTTTATTTTGAAAGTGAAATATTGATTTCAACCAATGCATAATATTACTGATGCGCTGAAAATATATAATGGATTTTTTTTGGTGGAGGTATGTATAAAATTCTGTAAATATTTGGGCTATTGTAATAGAAGAAGTGTTCAAACATTTACCAATCCTAAATATGCATATATTAGTCTGAGATAAAATTTGAAGGATAGGTTATTAGATGCATCCTGGAACTAGCACCTTAGATGTAAAACATACTATGTTAACTCTATTATAGCTAACAACTGCAGTATTAGTGTGTCTCTCATTAGTTAAGCAAGATAAGAGCTTTATTACTCCATATTTGTAGTAGGTCAATTAGGAAATTAAAACACTTGGTGTAGCAGCAATAGCATTATCTGTTCTAACACCAGATTAATTTTATAACCCGGTGTTAAAACAGATAAAGATTGCACTGCTCATTTAGAGTTCTTTTCACCATCTTTTAGGCTGCAAAAAACTAGAGTGGCAGGACAGTTGCTATCCTTTGTTAGTTTCTATTTGCCTCTGGGGCATCTGTTCTATCATCGGTGAATGCTAATGCTCTGATTCTGCATGTGCATCATGTGTTATGCAAGAGACTGAGTCCCCTACCTTTCTTCTTCATATTGTCACCAGCTGATTAAAAAACATTACATGCATTCATCCACCCATCCTCCCTATAAGGCGCTCTAGCTTGAAATTTTGACACTGAGTGGTTTATATAGGATTAAAAGTACAAAAATATTTGATAAACATAAAACTACATAAAACATAACTGAGGCCAAACTGCAATCAATCTTCAAGTAAGCATTTCCCAAATAATTTCAGGCAGGCCTTATTCAGTTTTGTCTCAATGGCTGGATGAAAAAAACAAGTTTTCAAAGCCTTATAGAGACCTACAGAAATGGCTTTGGAGGCCATGCAAATCTTGTGGATAGGTTGTTCCAAAAGTCAAAAGCTGTAATCAAGAAAGCACATTTGCAGACTCTGTGCCGTGAAGAGCTTCCATCCCTGTTAATGTTCAGATAGTCCCTCAAGATGTGGTTAAATCATCAGGCTTGGAAGTCCCAGGTAACTGGCAACGTTTTTGTTGTGGGTAATATGTGGTTAACTATATTTTTTCTCCATTTGTGGCTTGTATATTTTCATTTTTAATTATTTTAATATTGATTGTGTGCATTTTATAATGATTGTTTTTATAATGGTGTCTTAATATTATGATTTAATTTATTGTTGTGCATCACCCAGAGTCACTTCTGATAAGGTGTACAGAATTATAACATCGTGCACCTCACTTCAAAGCAATTTCAGAAGGATTCTGTGTTTTGAAGGCCACTCAGGGAATAGTGAAAAACAGGTTAGATACACAACTCCCATCCCAGTAAATCTACTAAGGGTCATCTACAAGGGTGACCAATATTATCTTAGTACTATAGTCAGAAAACAGTCTGAAAACAATCCAGATAATTTATTTATTCCTGGGTCTTCTGAAATTGCAAACTTATCACCTTATCAACAATCTTGCCTAAAAATGACTAACAGTGTTCCTTGTTAACCAAGACAGATTGTGTCTACATCAGGTCCAAAAGACCCATACAACTGAAATACAATTCAGAGCAGATTTAACTGGCTGTATCATATGATTGCCTTAAATAGTTTTCAGAATGGCACTGTGTAAGTTCACCTGTGCCTCTGACTCCCCCATCCCCACATATAGGGATCAAGTCACAGAACTACTACTTGTGGATAGTTTTAATTGCTCAAAACTAAAAAGGGTAGCTTCTCAACTCTCACTTTAAAAAACAGCTATAATAACGTACCTATGCTTTGAAAAATTAGTTCTACAAAACTTGAAAAAAGGGTGAGTGCTCCTTCAAAGTTGATCCACAGCATTTTGCCCACAACTTTCAATAGCACTTTTTTATGTGCATATTTTATGTGTGGAATTTTTGATAGGGGAAAATGAATACTAGCAGACATGGTTTGACACTAACATTCATTCTGCTATGAAATCCAGAGAGAGCAGAATGCCTAAATTATATCTCAGAGGAACCTTTGGGGAATTCTTTCACATTTTCATGCCCCAGAGAACATAGAATTTTCAGTCTTTTGGACCACAGTGCAATCACCATCAATTTCAGAATTTATTTTTAGAGATACTTTCTCTGTAACTTTCAATGGTTCCCTGGGGAAAGGGTCTTATTGTAGCTTTCTTTGTTTTGTTATAATTCTTCCTTTTCATAATCTAGAAATGTGGAATGACACGTGTCATGGCATTTTTGACTAAACAAGGAGATTTTTTATTTTTACCTGACTGGTGCACCACGAGACTGTGCAGGCTTCAGCATGACTGTAATGGTGGTCTCTGTTTCATTCAGAGGGGTGTCAGTATCATATTCTGGCATTGATGGGGCTGTGGAACAACAGAAATATTTATGTTTCTGTAAAGCAACCAGTAGAAGGGAATCAAATACAAAATGCTTTTTGATGTGGTTTGTTCTTTTGTAGTAGTGAATTTTCAATCCAATTAAAAAGAACTGGTTTTCTTGCTATTTTTCTCTCCATGTTCCTTTATGTTTGATTAAATATCTCTTGCTCTCTTTCCAATTTCACATCTTCATTTACAGCTGTCTTCTGCAAGAAGCTGTTTCTAAATGTAACAGTTTGTGTGAGCAGACCCCCTTCAGGCACAAAATGTAAAGTCAATAAAAGAAATTAAGCTCATTTCTTGAAATCTCAATATTGTGTATTAATAATTTCAAATGAATAATATTAAAGCAAAAGAAGCAATGTGTTGTAGCCTGCCAGTTCTATAATTTCTTTGTACATGAATATGAAAATGTTTTACATAAATGCACAGCGGGCAGGAACACAGTTATAGACATTTTTTGTTGCTAGGTGCATCTGCAGATTTCACATAGCTTAGTGATGAAAGGAATGTTTTGAATCATTCTAGATCTATTTCTGTTTAAAATTAAATGGATTCAGAAAGCAATGCTTAGCTGGAAACAAAACAAAACAAAAAGCCCCCCACACTACATCTTATTATTTATTAAAGTGCACAATGTTAAATGACAGGGTTGTCTCACTGTTTTATGAGAAATCTGACAAATTATTTTCCCCGTAGGAACATTTTAAAAAATACAGCCCAAGATGCTAATTGCTTTGACTTTGACAGAATACTAATTATGTTCCCTCTATCTACCAAATTCAAAGTCAAAAACTGAATTTTCTCAGCATGCCATTTTCCCCTTAATAGTAATACCTGAAATTTTAGTTGCAATCCGTGTGGTGATGGGAGGTCCAAAACCCTTTACTGTGCTGGCTTTAATTGTGAATGAATAGGTAGTTCCTGGGTATAACCCTACAAAAAGGTGGTGAGTTTCATTTCTTAGTTTGAAGACTTTTCCTCTCTGGTTCAACAAATCAGCAGTAGGATCTAGAGATCCAACAGCCTTGTAGGTAATCTGAAATAAATGGAGAGAAAAAATCAAATTTGTTGTATTATCTGAATATATATGTAATTCCATATATATTTTCATCTACAAAGATCTACATTTATTTAGAACAACTGAACAAATATACTTCAGCTAACTTTAACTGATTCCTAGAATAAATGCTAGCTACTCAATGTATGCACATATGTATGAGTGTACATTCACACACATCTTTATGAACTGCCCATTTCCTGAAACTCGGGATGGTTTATAATATAGAATTAAAAACAAACAAACTGATGATACATTGCTCATCTCATATTTGCAGCTTTCTATAGCAAAAGAGACAGCCAAATGTTATGGTATCCCGTAGTGGAGAAGCTGTGTGCTGGACTGCTCTTATCCCCATTCTACATTCTGGAACTGCTAAGGTAAGAGCATGGCTATTGTAAATATCCCTTGCTTCCCAACCCTCCTATGTGATTCAGCAAAATAGGATGGCCATGGAATCAAATGCAGGTTAAGTGCCTAAAAGATAGATTTTCATACTTCAGAACTTGAGTTAGAATAGTCACTAACTAATCAGAACTGATTCTGTCTGATGCTTAGACCTTAATCTAGAAACATATATGGAGATTCTCAACCATCCAGGTCATGGTTGTCCCAAAGCAGAGGTGATATTCAGCAGGTTCTGACTAGTTCTGGAAAACCAGTAGCGGAAATTTTGAGTTGTTTGGAAAACAGGCAAATATCACCTCTGCCTGGCCCGGCCCCATCTATTATCTGCCTCCTGAGTCCCAGCTGGTTGACTGGGTCTTATTTTGTTGCCCTGCACAGGAGAACGGAGCTGGAAAGCAGGTTAGTGGGATGGGGAGGGAATTGGATTTTGCAATAACCTTCCCCCAGAAGTGGGGTGGGAATGGAGATTTTACAGTATTCTTTCCCTACCACCCCCACCATGCCACCCCCACCAAGCCTTGCCACCAAACCACACCATGCCCACCAAACCACACCCACAGAGCCAGTAGTAAAATTTTTTGAATCCCACTGATGTCCCAGAGGTGCTTTTTTAAGAGGCAACTGGATTTTCTGGATTTTCTTTCAAGATGTTTCACTTCTCATCCAAGAAGCTTCTTTAGCTCTCAGCTGAGAGAAAAATCAGAAAGTTCCTCTTGAAAAAGCATCTTTGGGACTTAATCTAGAAAGGAAGGAATTTAGATAATCCACTTCATCTAGGATCCTCTGTAGCTGATTCAATCTTGTATAATCTAACAGTTTGCCCAGAAAGGAAAGGTTTGTAACAAAGTGAATGGCTAGATTTTTTTTTCAGGAGAAGGTCGATATTTGCCTCAAGGGTAAGTAGCACATCCCAATTCTAGCCACATGATGCCTCTGTCAGATAGCTAAGAAGTTAAAAAAAATATATGAATCCAGATCACATATGAGAGCCCCATACAGCAGATAACCTGTTTCCTCAGCTTCCACAAGATCAGCAAAACCAAATAGTTAAACAAACAGTTATCATGTTAAACTGTGATATCAATCTCTGAACAAATATAAATTATTTTCTCTGCAAAGAAACTTTCAACAATGAATGGATTATCCTGATAATATAATAAAAGTGGAAAAGTAAGAATGCTTCACTTTAATTTGGGCCAAGTAAGGATACATACCTGCGATTGATCTAATCTGCTCCTTGTTTTCTGCTACTATTATTCTAGATAAGTCTTATCTTGTTTATTTTCTAGAGCTCTTTATAAAGAGATTGATGGTTTGAGAGAGGCTGTTTTTTTTAAAAAAAAATGGTGTCTCAACAATCAGATTTGTGGAAGAACTGCCCACCACATTATTGGGGAAATCTCCAACAGGACTCAAGAAATGACTTGGATTATGCAGCTGGAATGATCCATTTTTATAGGTCTTCTATCCTTACCAGTGTCAGAAGGCCAGCAATTTCTCACTGTTCATGTCACAGTGCTGGAAAAAATGTGTCAAGTTCTGTCCTTTGGGATATGCATTTGACATTACATTACAAATAGAAAAGATACAGGTTTGCATTAGAACACCACAGTTTATGTCATACTGACCCCCTTGCCCTTTCCACAGTTGCTGTTGCATGGTGATATTGGGCAGCTTAAAAGTAAGTGGACAATAGAAAATGATGCAATGTAATGTCACATATGTTTCAAATCTAACATGTGTTTGTCCATATGAGTAAGTGACAAGCCTATATTTTTCTTGGCAATCATGGGCATGAAATCTAAAGTACTTTTGAACCTTACCTTGAAGAGCCATGATGAATCCGTGGCAGTATTGCAAGCTAACTCTGCCCACAGCCAGGAGTTCCATTCTCACTGGCTCAAGGTTGACTCAGCCTCCCATTCTTCTGAGGTCAATAAAATGAGCACTCAGATTGTTAAGGGCATCTGCTGATTCTGTAAACCACTTAGAGAGGGCTGTAAAGCACTATGAAGTCATATACAAGTCTAAATGCTATTGATATTAACCTCAGTGGTATGAGTTTGGAGGATCTACACTGCCAGTTCCACAGTGCAGAAGTTTAGTAATAGTGCAATAGGATGCTGTAAGCAGTCACAACTACATACAGTGCAGTATCAATCTCAATACTTTAGTCACAACCCCAAAGCTATGGATTAGCAGATCTGGTTATTATAGAAGTAGTACAAGCAATTGCAGTGTCCAGGCACTGGGCAATATATTGGCAGCTTCATCTGTGCAGCCTTGGATGGATATGTAATGTTGAATATTCATCTACATACTGAAGATACTGCACACCATATAGCAGATGATCTTCCCAGTGTTTGGGAGATGCTGAACAGAGTGTTGAGCCTTGATAAACCCCATGTAAGATACATCATGGATACAATTTATCTTCTCCTGTCACTACTCCCTGAAACCAATCACTGAGAATTGTGCCTTGCCTCCTATGGCCCGCAGATGCTCCAGAAGGATACTTTGGATAAAAGTATTAAAAGCCACCAAGAGATCAAGGAGCGCTGGGATAGATGTAACACTTGCATCTTGGCTCCACCAAAGATCATCAGCAAATGTGATGAATGCTGAATCTGTACTGTAATCTGGCCAGAAGCCAGACTGAAATGGGTCTAGATAATATGTAATAATTAGGTACCATAATTATAAGTTTAAGAGTGGCCTTTAGGCACCATATTGGTATGCTTTCATTTACTGTATGAACAGTCCTAACAACTTTAAAAATGTAGTACCTGAGTAAAAGAAACAGTCAGGGATCACTGTTAGTGTAAATGTCAGGATACCATTGATATTTACTGGAATTTTATAATTCCAGTAAAATGTCAAAATGGATAATGTCAAAAACACTGTTATTTATTATGTCTTAAGATTCACCAAGCCTTTAGTTAAACTGCATCTTCATTTTCATGATAAGTTGATAAAAGGGCAGCATCTAATAGTTAATAAGTATATATCACAGATATATACATGTTAAAATCATTAGGTTCATTAGGAATATAAAAGAAGATTATGCACATGTACAATAAGAGGTTCCTCCCTCCCTCGTTACCGCTCAAATTGTTCTTTCTTCTTTCTTTTTCTTTTTAACAAGCCTTGCATTATAAACAACTCTAAACTCTACATTTAACTTTTAACTGCTGATGATGGCACAGTTTAGGAAAATTCTCAGTCCTTTAGAGTTACAGAAATTTCATAAATCAGAAATAAACTTGACCATTCTTAAGAAAGTTCTACAAACCAATTTAGATTCATGTTAAGCACCAGCAGATTTAGTAAAACATGAATATTTAGTTCCCTCCACTCCCCCAAAACACTTGCTCCTGTTATTTGTGGCTCTCAGAGACCCTTAAATCCATACCAACAAAACTGGCCAGAAAAGTATTTTTGGGAGAAAAAAAAATCTTGCTTATTTCATTTTTTTTAACCTCTTAAGCACTAAGGGTTTGTTAATTTTTGAAAGAAAAGAGAGAATGTAAAAAAATAAAACCAGGGCAAGATGTAAATATCAGCATACCCTCTGGTATAAAAATAAATTAAACTAAAAATAAAAGGCAGACTATCTCAGCTTTATATACTTTCAATAGAAATCCTAATTTCTTTCCTCTAAAACCTGTTTGGCAACAGTGGACAGATCTGACCATATCTGCAATCAAAGTAATTCAGGAAGAAAGAACTATTATTAAATTTTAATAATAAAGTATTATTTTGGTTATTTTGTTTGTATTTATTAATCATGCTATTCTAATATTTTGTGGTATTTTCTTTGCTAACCTAATGGAAAGAAGAGTTGCACAACAATAGATGGTATTTTAGTGCTGTAGGTGAGGGGAATTCTCTTTCTATTGAGAAGACAAAGAATATATATTTAAATAGAATATATTTAGTTGGCTGGACTCAAAGTGTCGAGTCATACTGGAATAAAAGACAACACTGTGGTACTGATCATAGCAGCACAAGAACAGGCACTTTTTTTTTTTTTTTTTTGCTTAAAAACACTCGGGTGGTTGTTTTGGGAAATTTTTTTCCTCTTTATGATGGCATTATCTTTGGATGAATCCAAAACTGAATACGAAAAATATAAAAAGGAAGAACAAGATTGGAAAGATACTTTGGGCATTCTTTTTCAATCTCTAGAAATGGCGGTACGTACTTATGGAGAATCGATTGTGCAGCAGGATGATTGGGACAAAGAAGAAACCATCTTTGATGAACATGTGAGTCTATTTGGGGAGGAGAAGAAGGAGGAAAAGAAAAAGGGGATTTTAAGACTTAAAAAGACAACCAAAAAAGATAAAAATGAGTTGAAAGGTGGATACAAGGTTAGAAAACAACAGAAAGGGGGAAAGCAGAAGAAGAAAAGGGAGGTGGAGAGACAAAGGAGTAAAGAGGGTAAGGAGAAGAATAAGCAAGGGAGAAAGGAAGGGATGAGAAGTCTTAATGACGGGAAGCAAGATTTAAAGAAACAAAATTTATTTAGAGATAATGGGTAAATCTAATTGAAACAGGGATTCTGTAAGGTACATAAGATTGTGTTTTTATATGTTTTTAGAATAAAATGCTTAAGATATAAATGAGTATTAATATGTATGATTAAAATGGTATTGGCAGTGGTACTAGCCACATTATATATCTATAAATCTGTTCTTTTGTTGTTGCTGTTGTTTCTTTTTTTCTTTTTTCTTTCTATATAATACATTGTATAATTTTAGAATGTGCTAAACAGAATCCCAATACAAGTTATGTGTGATATTAAGCATTATTAGGTTAGGGGAAAGAGTTAAAGGCGTCATACTCCAATCAGTGTACAGGAGAAGCTTTGTTTAAAGAGAAAAGATGAATGGATAGATGAGAACAGACAAAGAATGACAAGTATTATGATTTGAACTGAGAAGAGATAAGTAGAATAAAACTAAGAGAGTTAAAAGAAGGAAGAAGCTATATAGAAAATGGAAAATGGTAATAAGATATGGAATGGTATATAAAAGGAACATGATTTTTGAAGTTGTGTCTGTATGATGAGTTTTAACCTGGGATCAAGCAACTTTCAGAAAAGATGTTTTATGTTTTTATGTTTTATGTTTTGTCTGTTTGTGTATTGGAAGAGAACAATGAAATTGTAAATAAGACAGATGGATATAAAAAATGTATACAATCTAAAGTAAAAGAGATATAATTTGAATAAATAGAAGGAAAGGGAGTAATAAAGAGAAGTTGGGATAAGATATGAAGTTGAACAGATAAGGTAAATATATATATTAAATTGTGTTTATATGGAAATGTGATAATTTGGAATTACTCTGTCTTTAAATAAGATGTTGTATTGGTTTTTTCAGAAAAAGATTTTTTATGTTATTATATTCTATATTTTGTTTGTCTGTATATTGTTTTGTAAAATTAATAAGATTTGCTTAAAAAAAATAACATTGTTCCCAAAGAAGATTTTGAAGCTGCGAAGGAGAGAGAGAAGGGAAAGGATCAGGCTTTTTTTTTCTTCCCTTCCTTATACTGACAGCTAAGAGACTTAAGCAAGAAATTGAAAAAAATCCACTTTGACATTAATAGGCATCTAAGCTGAAAATAAAAGTCAAAGGGATAATAAAGATTTCTGGATATTTAAAAGTTTTTAAAAGTAGGAAATGAGAAAAAAAAAAGAATAAAAAGGCAGGATCTGGAAAAATGGAGGAGACTGCCTGGAACTAAGGAATGGAACAGTAACTAAAAGGAACTTACAGTGAAATTTCAACAAGATTCATCAAAGATACATCTTAATTGAAACTTGGTAACAAAATAATAGAATGCCAGGAAGAAAAAGTGGAAAAAAGAAGCAGAAAGAAACAGCCTTGGATTGTTTGGATTACTTGGTGATTTTTGGTTTTTGCATCTAGATGACTAAACTTAACCAGGTGGTTGTTTAAAAGTCTTTAAAATGGTATCACTCTTAGAAGAACTGAAAATGGAACTTAAAAAATGGAAAGAAGATGCACAAGAAGGGAGAGGTTCTTTTGGTTTCGTATTTCAATTCTTAGAAATGGAGATCTGGAACTATGAGAAACATCAAGAAAGGCTTGCAGAACAAGAAGATTGGGACAAAGAAGAAGCCATCTTTAATGATCAAATAATTTTAAGGGGGGAGAGAAAAGGGGGGAAAGAGAGTGAAAGGTTTAAGACTAGAAAAAAACAACCAAATAGAAGAAGAATAATTTGAAAGATAAGTATAATATTAGAAAGCAACAGAAGAGGGATTACAGATGAGAGAGTTAGAAGTAGAGAGGCGAGGAGGTAAAAAGGGGAGGGAGAAGAAGAGGGGGAAGAAGGCAAGGAAAAGAAGTTGTAAAAGACAGAAACAAGAAATGGAGAAACAGGGAAAAGATATAAGGATTGTAACCATAAACTTGTTTAGAGATAATGGGTGAAAATTTAATTGCAAAAGGGATTCTGCAAAGGTACATAAGATAGCATTGTTATATTATAAATGGAAATAATTTTAGAAAATATGATAAAATGATGGATAAAATATTTACTGTAATGTAGTTGAATGTTTGGTAATAAATAAATGAATTAAAATGATTGAGAGAATTAAATGGGAACATTTTTAATTATTAGTAATGATTTATAAAAATATAAGTGAGAAATATGGGAAAAAAAGAATTAACTATGGAAAGTTTATAAGGGTTCCCAAGGAAGTATGATATTTAATTGAAAAGAAATGTTAAAGATGTTAAGATTTTAATGAATATTAATGATAGAATTGAATTGGAATGGAATGTGTGCTTTATTTACATACATATATAATTTTTTTCTTTTTAAGAATATAGTGTGTATTTTAAGAATTTACCAAGCAGAATTCGATTGAAAGTTATGTATTATATTGAATGCTATAATCTTAAAGGGATACATTGAAGCTTAAATAAGAGTTTGAATGGATAAAATTAAAAGATATAAAGGTGTCGTACTCCAATTGGTAACTACAGGGAAAAATTTGTTTAATAAGAAAAGATAATACGAAATTGAAACAGGACAGACAAAAGTATAAATATAATGATTTGATTGAGATGAGATAATTAAAATAAAGTTGAGAAAATTAAAAGAGGGGAAAAACTATGTAGAAAATATAAAACGGTAATAAGATATGGAATAGAATATAAAAATGAGCATGAAATTGAGTTTGGTGTCTGTATGAAGAAGTGATAACCTGGGACCATGCTATTTTCAAAAAAGATGTTTTATTTTTATTTTGTTTTTGGGAAAACCCAAATAAAACTTTCAAAAAAAAGTTGCAGGCAAGAAAAAGAATACACATTGTGTACAGGAACTGGCACCGTGTACAGGAACATCTGTACAGAATATGGGCTAGACCCTCCTATATGTAAATGGAAGATTCCATAAAAAGTTGTGGAGAATATGAAAGCTAAGATCCTTTGGGACTTCCAGATTCAGACAGATAGGTAGGTACTGGCCAATCAACTAGACATAGTGGTAGTAGACAAGTACCAGAAGACACTAGTGGTGATAGACATAGCAGACATCTGTATATCATCTCTCTCTCCCTGCTCTCTTCAGCATACATTTATTTTTAATCTTACCTCCTTTTGTCTTAAGTGTCCCATTCTCATTTCATTTGTGTAAGGAAGTATTTCTCAGCCTTAGCCTCAGAGAGAAACACTGCCTTAAAACAAACAAAATAGGAGACAAAAAGCGGTAAGATGAAGAATGAATGTATGCTGAGGGAATATAGATTGAATATAAAAATGAGTGACCAGTATTAAAGAACTACCTGGAGGTAAATTAAAGGCTGTTTAGAGAGAAAGAATGAATATTAACTCTCAAAACAAAACTATAACATAAGATTGAGTGAAGAGAAAAGACTAAGAAATGAATGGATACATGGAGTTAATGATATTTTTCAGAGGAAACACCTGAGAATTTTTTTAAAAAATGTATCTCTTTTCTACACTTGTATGAAGTCTGCTTGTCTAAAAAACAGCATGAAGGGTATGTAAATATGTAGTATGAAGCCAGAGGTTTTCCACTCTCTTCTCGTTAATTCCCCTACATTTGTCATTCAACATTATCCCCAGCCACTAAAATTTCTGTTCAATTTATAACTTCTTTTCTATAAATATCCATCACTTCATACATTGCTGCAACTACTGACATACTTTTAGTACATTGTTTATTAAAATACACCTTTGAAAGTCTCTCTGACTTCCATTATTATGCTTATTAATGACAAACTGTGCAAATTATACCACTATATTCAGAGGTAAAACTCATGACTTATTTACCAACCAATTTCTTTACTGTGTTCTAAATTCAGTCTAGAGGTGGCTCAATTTCATCAGAGTTGTCAATCAAATATATAGTGTTGCTGCCTTAACCTTTCCTGATGTTACAAGGATTCTTACTTTTGTACAGGGTAACGTGAATAAATCAATGTATGCATGCAGAGACCTTCTTTTTTTTTTTTTTTTTTGAAATGCACCAGAAAAATCAAATTCACAGGTGTATGAAAAAGACTTTGGGGTAGGGAGGAAATGAAAACTCTGTTTTTATACTAGAGGGGAAAATTGCTTGTCAAACATTCAACAAAACCAAACCAAACCAGAAAAATCATATTCCAATTTGTCTGAATATGATTGAGAAGCATAAGCATGGGAGGGGATCACAAATAGTTTTATTCTGTTGCCAGAAATTACATTGTCTCATCAGAAAAGATTCTACAAATAATCAGTGTAAAACAATATTTATCTCTGAAGTATAGAATTCTTCTGATAACATTGAAAAGAATAAAGCAAGAAGCATGACCTAGCCAGAGTTCAGCATTTAGAAGAAAGAATATTGATATCAATCAAGATGTTAAATGTATGTCACTGAAATAAATCTAAAGTGTATTAATTTATCTAAACTCTATCCTGACCTGACATAATCTGCAGCATCTTTGGGACTTTAGCTCTTTTCTTCTGAGTCCCGTCTCTCTTCTTTTATTCAAACTCTTATTTTTATCACACAACAAATCTTCCTAACCAAGACCATTTTAAAGGGATGGCTTTAATCATTTTTAAAGGTACTAGAAATGAAGAGCAGAATAGCCCTGGCTTTCTGTGTCTTTCTTCATTACTTATATCCAAAAATGTCATATGGATCTGAATTGAATTATCTACTACTTTCATATTTATACTAAGTGCCATCAAATTTTCCACTGAAAGATTGTATCAAAATGTTTAAAATGCATTTTGAGCATTTATATTTAGATATACATATTTTGGAAAAAAATAAAAACCAGTAAACAGATTTATTAGTTATGGGTTAATTTTTTATCATATATCTGCTTGACATAGTATGATACATGTAGTTAATTACTACAGAGACCTATCTATGTAATAAAACAGAACTAAAGATAGAAAAAAAACCCACAATTAAATCAATTTTGTGCAGTTCCCTGGTTTTCATTATTAAAGGCCCCATCCTGAAAATCTTAGGAATAGAGATTTTGAGAAATATACCATTTTGTATAGCTATCAATCTCACAAGGAATGGTGAGTTTCTGAATGGGTAACTATTGGGTAACTATTGCTTCTGTTATATGTTCTCACGGGTATTAACCCTTTCTAGTTAAGGTCAGAAAATCTACCTGGGTAAGCCTTGGCCAGTCACTCTTTGTCAACTCTAGGTAAGAGGAAATGGCAGATCACTTTCAAATTATCTTGCCAAGAAAAATCCAGTTTCAAGGAGTCAACACTGACTTGAATGTATTAAAAAAGAGAGTAATGCAATTCTGTAAACTTATTGACCTAGAACGACTTTATCTGAAATCTTCATTGTTTTTATTCCCCTTAGCACTTTTTTAATTCAGGCTTCCTAAATCAAGTTTGTTTATCATTTTTCAAAATATTGAAATTTCCCAGTATTCTTTCAGGAGGATCATCTGTGTAAGTTGTTTTGTTTCAATAACTCTGAAGATCAGGCAAAATCTTTTGAGGACCTATTAGAAGACAGCCTATGTGAAGCCCTTTCTATAGGATACTAGATTCCTCCACAAGTGAACTCACAAAAGAGTAGATGCCCCAAAGTTGTACAAAAATGTCACAAAATTCTACTTTTACTGAAGCAGGGAAAAAAGTTTAAAGTAATATACACTGCAACCAGATATAGAAGATCACTAGTAACAGGCAGCTTGCAGAATCTTTGCCAATGTAATAACTCTTAACCAAGTAACAATACCAAGAAGGTGTTGTGGTTAACCCGCAGAAAGTGTGGACAACTGAGGAGAGTGAGGACTCAGATGAGGGGCCAGGACCATTAGGGAGTAGACTGCTGCCTTGAGAGATTGTGAGGACTGGCAGCAGCGATGAAGAGGTTCCCGAGGAGCCTGTGCCAAGTGCGCATACGCGCAGAGCTGTTCATAGGAAAGAACAGCTGCAGCAGAATGGGCGACTTGGGAGTAAGGCTGCAAGATAATGGCCCCTCCTTCAAGAAGATAAAAGCCAGCTGTGAATCAGACATTCTTTGTAGGAAGCAAAAATGTTTTGAAACTCCAGCCTTGTGGACATTGCAGTATCTTAGTTGGTATTTGAAGACTCTTGTGTTGTGAAATATTTCTTATCTGTGATTCTTGGCCTTTTCTTTGGTGAGGTTTGTGCTTATCAAAGTTAATTAGTTTGCAGCAGCCTTTTAACTGGGGATTTGTAAGACTCATTAAAAGGTTTCTGTTCCCTTTGGTTATTGTTTGTTTTATTGGAAAAGGGTTTGGGTCAGAACAGAAGGATTTAACAATCTAGATTTCAAGGTCGGGGTTGGAGATAAGAATAAGGAAGAGAGGTTAATTCACTTTGCTGCTCAATAACAGCTTTTTTTCTTCTGTTCAATCTTGACCAATTGTCAGATAGTGCAAATTACTCTAACTCTTCTTGGTCTTCTGGCAAAAATCAAGTGTAGTACCTTAGGAAGATATTTTTGCCTCATACTACTTCATACACCAGGCAGAAAGCACTGAGATTCACAAAACAGTCCTTTTCTAAATGCTCAGAGACTGAAAAATGTTAGTCTTTTACATAGGTGGGATCCTTGATTGAAATCTTCTATCAAAAAAAGCAGGATAAAACCAAATTCAAAAAGCTTTGCTAGTTGAAAAGAATGATTGCATTTACTACAATAGTTTACTGCTGGCTTTGCTCCAAGATAGTGAAGTGACAAAAGAGCATGCAAGTAGAATGCATGATCATTTCCTGTCATTGTCTGTCTGAAACAATGACTCTGATTGCTATTTGTGTAAGTGGGTTTTCAAGCTTTGCTGTCAAGTTGCCTGAGATGACTTTATAGATCACCAAGAAAGGTTGAAAGGAAGCTGTTTTAAAGCAAGGGACAAAAAGAAATAATAATCTGTACAGTCCCCTAACATTAATTTTCTATTTTTTTAAATTAATACTTATACACTGTTCACCTAGAATAATTTCCTAATCTGGTCATGCAGAGTTTGAGAATTATAGCAGTCTAACCTGATCAAAATTCATCAGAAATAGATAGAAATCTTCCTTATTTTGACTCCTGTGATCTTCAAAGTGAAAGCTAAGAATTCTTGAGAACGTTAAGAAGCCAGTCATTTCCAGCATGCCAATTTTATGACATATACTCAGTGATAAAAGACAATATTTCATTCAAGTTTAATGTTTCGGCACCATCAAGCAATTATCCTGCCCTCACTTTTTGAGGAAATTCCCCATGTTAACTGCTTGACCACATTCAAGAAGAAAGGCAACAGTATTGCTCATTGTCACATAGGAAGATGTTTACAATGCCAGTTTCAAGAGCCCTACCACATAAATATGTTTGCTTAAACAGAAAGAGCTCCCAAGTGTTTCTTAGTCAGAAACTCACAGAAGAAGTTGTCTAACCATTTGAAAATTATGAGAGGAGGTGAGCAAGTTTAATTTGTAAGATTCTTCATATGGGAGTCTCAAAACCAAGTTGACCCCATTTAGATCTGGCAGGTCTTTAAAAGTTGTACGTCATTAAGCTTCTATAGCAAAAGAAAATTGGAAAATTGGGGACTGAAACCTTCGGATAATTTCCTTGCTGAAAAAAAACCCATTTTTTTCTTGAATTGTATGTATTTGCTATAATGTCAAGATTCCCTATGAGTTTAGTTCTGCTAATTCTTACTTGTGTTCCTTTTCTATCTGTAGCTGGATTAGCGATGAATTGAAAGAATTGGGAGGAGATTTATGTGGAATTCTTTTACTTCCATACAAAAGAAAGTCATTACCGGACATCTTTCTCAATTTTCTGCCATTTCTATTTTGTACCCTACACTTTAGGGATGGAGTATATATTAATCTACATATACTCTAATCTACCATCATGATATATGTGTAACCTATATAGGATAATCATGCATAAAGGAAGATATTTCCATTTTACTTCAACAATATTTTCTTATTGAAAATTACTTCCCCATCTCAATTTGTCAATAATAAAACCAGTGCCCCTTTCTGAATCCTCTTCCATGCTCAGGTTTTGTAAAGAGGATAAATAAATTAATTTGAGAAGAAATTAATAAACCAATATCTGGTGAAAAAGAAATGTGTTAAGTCCACAGTGGTGGATGAGTATTATAAAATTGGAGGGTGATACAAGAGACTGAGAGTAGGCTACTCTTCATACTCCTACTTCTGTCTCCCTGGAGCATAAAAGGGAAGGAAGAAAGTATTCTGCACTTGTATTATCTGATTATCTGTATCTGTCATGTGCATGAGCCCTTGCTAAAATGGCATATATGGAAGCATTATTAATCTTTGAAATAAAATTGGATAGACTTTTTAATCTTAGTAGAAATATAAGACTACTTCTTTATACTTAACAGCACTACATTGCAGTGATAACTCTAAAATTTGGTTATGACTAGCAATCAACTTTTTAATGTTTATTTATAGATGCAGACATATTTGATTAGATAGTAAAGTTGACATAATCTTTACCGATATGACTATGGTCAAGACAATTTTGCAAATATAGGATTACCTTTCTTGGACAAACAACTCATAAAACAAACCTAATTAACATATTTTTAGTCCAGATATGGACACAAGTCACTTTGAGAAAATAGGATTTTTTCTGTTTATTCTTGTGTGTTTTAAGTTTTAGTAGTAAGAACATCATAATGGAATGTGACTGACACCACAGGATTATGTTACATTTTCTTCTATAATTAATACTAGTAAACAAAATGTGTTCATTTATGATCCAAGAACTACTCACAGGATTAAAAAAAACACTATATCATTAATACATTTATAAGAAACTATTGTTTATATAGTACATATGTATATGTATATATGGGAGAAACTCCATGAATCAATCCACTCAGAGTTCATAATAAGATTGGGGGGGTATATAAATATTGTAAATAAGTAAGCTCAATATTTCTTTATATTCTGCCATTATTATTGTTATTTTTTTTAACAAGTCAAATGACAAACATATCTAATACTCCTTCTTTCTATTTCTTCCAACAATAACTCTGTCAGGTGAGTTGAACTGAGAAGGAATGAATGGTCCAAGAACATTGGTGATAATTTCATAGGGGATGGATTGGGGAAGAGGAGGGGAAGGGAGGGTGGGAGGGAAAGGGAGAGAATGGGATGTTACATCATGGTTACCCAGTGAGCTTCCATGGCTGATGTGGACCTGAGCTTGGCTCTTCCTGTGGTCAGTCCAATATCTTTATCAGTGGATCACCCTGGATTTTATCCCTTTTGCACCACCAAACCTAACAGAATTAGTCTCTTAATGGAAGGGTGGTTTCCTGCTGCAATAAGAAAGTGAGCAATAAATGGTTGAGAAACGCATATAATATAATACTGAAAATGTGAGGGAGTGAGGCAGCTGGAATTTATTATTTTTTTGTTGTGTGGAGTGGGAGTGATGATAATTGTTTTACTTCATAGGAGCAACTCAAAGGTAGGACACTGAATGCTGTTTTTGAAAACTCAACAATAAGACAATTTTAATTACTACCCTAGGAACATTCTAGTTGTGTTTACAGTTTCAAGTTAGGGTTAATTTTTCTCTTTTTTCTGTTTTATTTTTCAACATTTAACTTTTCTCACAAGTTCTCAAGTTTCCTTTCATATAAATTAATTCCTTACCCCAATTTTATATTTTGACCCCCATACCAACCAAATTAAATCTTGTTATTATTTTGAATTTTCCAAATGTAACTTTCATATGTGAACCAATAATATATTTTTTCTAATAATCTGTCTGATTTTGGATTATTATTTTTTTTAACAAACTTAATTCAGTTTTTCACATTAAAAACAAAAATCTCTTTTTAGTGGACAACATATTTCCTGGTCATCACCTTTACATACAAATATGACAGCAATTATACATTGAGATATGCATACTTAATTCTATTATTACCTTCTACATTCCAAATTTTCAGTAAGGAGAGAAACAAACATTAATTCTAGCCTCTTCCATTAATCTCAATTGAAACATCTTTTTGTTTCATTTCAATTATTTCAAATATAATTCTTTAATATTTATTTTTGAAAATAAAGATAAACAATATGTGTTTGCCTAATAATAATAATAAAGTTTAATTATAAATTCTTTCATTAATCTCAATTGAAACATCTTTTTATTTCATTTCAATTATTTAAAATATAGTCCTTTAATATTTATTTTAAAAATAAAAATAAACAATATATGTTTGCCTAATAATAGCAATAATGAAGTTACCAAAGTCTCTCCTTGCTTTTAATAGTCTATATTAAACTTATTAATTTAGCTGGTTCTTTAGTCTGTCATATTCCCTTTCCATTACACATTTTTTTTTATGAATTCTTAATTAATACAAAAAGAAAAAAGAACAAGTATAGGTTTCCCCCCTTTTACTATTTTGAGTGTGACACCTTAATGATTAGATTATACCTTTATTCCCTCATCTTAATTCCCAATAAACCATTAATCATTACATCTTTTCAGTTGGATTCCACAGCATATCCCCCCATTTAATAAGAGTTATCAGTATCTATATTACCCTATTTTCTAAATATTTTTAATTGCAGAAATATTCTTATTACCTCTTGTCACCCTGCAGAATCCCCTTTTAATTCATCAACCATTATCTCTGAAAAAACAATTTCTTTTCAGCATTTTACTAGTTCTGTGTTTCTTTCTTTCACATGCCTGTTTCTTACTGTTTCTCCTCCCCCTCTTTTCCCCATATCTTTTCTCATTCCAGTTTATATCCCTCTTTTTCTTAATATCTTCCTTTCCCCTTTTCTGCTGGGTCTTTCTGCCTTTCCTGACTTCACAGGTATTCCTTCTTTTAATTGTAAAGAAACAATTTCCTTTTAACATTTTACTATTTCTGTATCTCTTTCTTTCATATGCCTGTTTCTTGTTGCTTCTCCTCCCCCTCTTTTCCCCATATCTTTTCTCATTCTAGTTTATATTCCTCTCTTTCTTAATATCTTCCTTTCCCCTTTTCTGCTGAGTCTTCCTGCCTTTCCTGACTACACAGGTATTCCCTATTTTGATTGCCTTCTTAAATCTCAACTTTTTAACCTTCCTTCTTTCCCCACTTCTTTGTAGCGTTCTTTGTGTTAATTGTCTATTTAAAATGTCTTCTCCTTGAGTCGATTTCTCCTCCTCTGAAAATCTTTCTTCTTGTTCTTCAATCGCCATTTCCATTTTTTCTAGCACAGAGCAAAGTGATTTGCCTCTTTCCTGTAGTAATTCTCTCATATTTTTAAGTTCCATTTTTAATTCCCGAAGAGATATCATCATTCTTATATTTTATGATCATTAAAATCCACAAAAAGAAACCACTTTTACTTTCCTTTCTTCTTTCAGTTTTTTAAGGTTCTCAGTTATTCCAGTCCAGGGTTTATACTAAAAATGTCAATCAGTTCCACAAACAGTCTTTCCTTGCTTTTTCCTTTATTCTGGTTCTGTTTTCACTTTCTAAAATTCTTACTTTGTTTCAATATTTCTGTAATGTTATATCCACACCAGTTCATTCAAAAATAGGATGCTCTCCCTTTTATTTGAGCCAAATTTTTATCAAAAGGTGACACTCTCCATTTATACAAAGTCTTCACCTTTTTCCCTATTTTTTTTTTATTTAAGGTTTTTCGAACCTCAATATTCCAGCACAGTCCAGTCTCCAATTTGTAAACTTTGTTATTATTATTCTTTGACAATCTTAAGTCCAGCTTTAGTTTTATACTTATTTATTCCCAAAATATTTTAGTCCAATTTTATTAAATCTTTAATTCCAACTTCTTCCTTTCCCAGTTCGAAGCCCCATTTAGCTGTCAAAAATATTTTCTTTTTTTTTTCTCTGTCCCTTTGTAATTTCACCACTCGCTTTTCTTTTCTTAAACATTCTATGTTATCTTAATCCCGGGGTACTTTTGTGTAGTTAAATTGCCCGGTTCAGATGTTATCTACCTCTTTCTTCCCTCCTGCACAAATCTTAGTCCAGCTGAGTCATCCTCTTTGGGGTGGCCATTTTAGACCACCGCTGCAGTCATCTTTGGGAGGAAAAAAAAAACCAAGCCGGGGGAGATGCGGCTCCTCACAATCAGGCTTGCTGCTTCCTCTTACTCCGCTGCCCTTTCAAAGCAGTTTCAGCCCCTAATCAAAATGATTGGGGCTCTCCAATGAAAGAGCATGGATGATAGCCGCAGAGAGTTGCGATCTACTGTCCGTTGGCGAGGAGGCTCGGCCTTCTTGGTGGATTATTTTTTTTATTAATCTGTTCATGTAGTCCTAGACTTACAACCATTTATTTAGTACTCATTCAAAGTTACAACAGCACTGAAAAATGTGACTTATGACCAATTTTCACTCTTATGATTATTGCAGCATCCCCATGGTCACATGATCAAAATTTAGGCACTTTGGCAACTGGCATGCATTTATGACAGTTGCACTATTTACAACCTTCCCAGCCAGCGTTTGACAAGCAAACTCAATGAGAGAAGCCAGATTTACTTAATGATGATGACATGATGATGAAGATGACATGATTCAGTTAACAACTGCAATGATTTGTTTAACAACTGCAGCAAAAAAGTCCATAAAAGGAAATACTTAACTCATTTAACAACTGCATCACTTAACAACAGAAGCAACAGAAATTTGGGGCACAATGTTTATCTGATGATTTCAGCCGAACAGTTTGCACTGATTTTACCAGTGCTGCCAACAGAAAAAGTATTGTCGTTAAAAAAAACTCTGTTTACCTAATTCTTGCATTGGTTGCATTTATTTGGACTAAATACATAATTCTGTATTGTTACACTATATTGTTTTCGCATTATAATCACCCAACAATATTTGACTTTCCAAATTTTACATTTATCACACTTCCTACTTACATATGGAGGTCAATGTTTAACTATTTTTAACAATTTGGCCACAGGACAAATACTAATTCACTAGATCACATAATACTTAGAGACCCTAGAATTCTGCTGTCTGGAATCCATACTCTATATCAGACATAAATACAACTGAGCGAGTCCAGAAGTATTTTACAAAAGAGTACTACATTCTTCTGTTCGCAACAGAAAAACCTGCAGCACCAGACTTGAGATTCTAGGCTTAGACAACCTTGAACTATGCCGGCATAGTACACAAAATCTTATGTTACAACATCTTACCAGTTAATGAATATTTCAGCTTTAACCACAACAATACAAGAACACACAATAGATATGAACTTAATGTAAACCACTCCAAACTTGATTGCAGGAAGTATGATTTCAACAACAGAGTGGTCAATGTCTGGAACTCACTACCTGATTCTGTTTGTCACCTGCTCAAACCCCCACTTCCTTATCCTCAAACTAACCTCTATTGACCTCACCGCTTTAACTTCAGATATCAAGGAATGAAATAGCAAGAAATAATCTAAATGTATAAGGAAGGAATAAGAGGTCTGTAACAGGCATGCATAAGTGCACAATCATGCCTACCGTCCCTGTCTTATTATCCCCAATTATTAGTTCCTATTTCTTATATTTAAACTTATGTTTATTCTTACTTCTATTGTATTGTAAGATTTTGACAAAATAAATAAATAATAATAACTTTTCTAATAACTATCTACACACTAATACATTTTTCATAATCCTTGGAAACTATGGGTGAATTTAATTTAGTGGATTTTTGGCCTTATGTTATTCCTTCCTTATACATTTAGATTATTTCTTGCTATTTCATTCCTTGATATCTGAAGTGCTAACCTTATTTCATATAATGTTACTGTGTAGTTAATCATTATCTGACAACAGCTTAAATATGTATATCAAATGGTTTATATCATTATTGAAAGATAATTTACTATATTGATGGAGCAAGAGATTGTAGAAAATGTTATCATTATTGGGGTTTGATTAAATTTGTGACCATTTATGGGCTACCTTTTATTCATGAAGTTACCGCAAAGACTCTTAAAAACAAACAAACAAATAAATAATAAATACAATTACTTAGATTGTTAAATTGTTAGAAAGGAATAATTCTTAATATTTTATCTATTCCCTGAGTGATTTCATTCCCTGTTTTCTTGTAAGTACTTTGAAGTATTTGACATGGCTTCACTTTGTTTCTCACAAAGGATGTTCCACTTGTGACTAACTAGAAAAGCATGTCTAGATGCACACACAGCTTTAACTTTTTCAAAGGTAAGATGTTTTAGAAGGGACATGGTATGGTTAGGAAATACTAATATGTACATTAGAGTATAGGCAAGAATCAGAACAGCTTGCTAGTGATGTTCTTGAGGAAGAAAATTCTAAGCGTGTATGATGTGTCTAAGAAAGAAGTGAGACATGAAGATATCCATAGCTAAGACAGACCTGACAGAAAATAGATTTTGTTACATGCTTATAAGAGGGAGCCAGCTGATGCAAAGAGAAGTTGGAGAGAGCAAAAGTATTTAGAAGTTTCAGTAGTACTAGCTGTACTTCCTCCAAGAACATTAAGCTGTACTTCCTCCAAGAACATTAAGCTCAAAAGCTGAATGGAGAACTCAATGGGGAGCATCACATTGCAGGTGATTGATATATTAAGGGGCAATCCAATCTCCACCCCTCACATTCTGTTCCCTTCCTCCCCATCTTTTAACTATAATTTGATTTTTAATTTCATTTTCATCATTTTAGAAATATTTATCTGGTAGGATTTTAATTGATTAATGCTTTGAGCTGCCCAGAGTCATCATTTCAATTTGAGGTAGTCGGCAAATAAATTTAATAAATGTATATATGTATGTATGTATGTATGTATGTATGTACAGGGGTGGGATTCAAATTTTTAAACAACCGGTTCTGTGGGCGTGGCTTAGGTGGTGGGCATGGCTTGGTGGTCATGTTATTGGCTGAGCAAGGCCAACTCAACAACACTCACATCGAGGCATGCATCTCCTTGCCTGGCCTCTCATGAATATGGGGATGCTGCAACAGTTATAAGTGTGAAAAATGGTCATAAGTCACTTTTTTCAGTGCCATTGTAACTTTGAATGGTCACTCCACATAAGCAAAGTACCAGCAAAGGAGGGGGAAAACACTCCAGAATGTAAAAAGAGTTAATGGAGAGGCAGTTTCTGTAAGCAACACCAAAATGTTTACTTCCTGTCTTCCTTACAGGATTAGGACAGTAATTTCTTCTAACAATCGGTTCTCCAAACTGCTTAGAATCTTAACAACCAGTTCTAGTGAATAGGTGTGAACTGGTAGAATCCCACCCCTGTGTGTGTGTGTATGTATGTATGTATGTATGTATGTATGTACGTATGTATGTATGTTTATCCTGGTGCATGGCTTACTAACCATGAGAGAAATGAGGTGAGTCAAAGAGTGGAGACAATTGCTAATGGGTCATAGAGGAGACCAGAAAACAGATGAGCAAAGTCCATGAGGGATGGGAAAGGAGGAACGAGCTATCAAAAGGATCTCACAATCATGCTTGGAATATAGTGACAGTTCTGGCAGATAATATGCATCAGAGACAGAGGAGAATACTCACAGAAGCTTTCAGGAGAGGTTGAAAAGCTATGAGGAAGAAATAGTATTACTTCAAGCAGAGAAGATAGATGAAACCTGTCCTGGAAGAAGAGAGAGTCACAATAAACCTCAAAAAGAAACTGGGAAGGATTTAATCGTTACAGACCCAGGTATCCAAACATTTAGATGTTTCTGGGTGTAACAAGGGAAGAGGAAGAATGAGAAGAGACCATAAATAAAGTTTGAGAATAAATTACCTGAAAGTTAAGGGAACAAAAGTGATAATAATAAGAGAAAGGTCCCTCTGACAGATAAATATGTTCAGTGGAACAAGAACTTGAGAAAAATTAACAATTTTAAAGCTGACTAGATAAAATTATTATAATTACAGATTAAAGCATAGATATTTAGAAATAGTGCATAGAGTTATGAATATATACAAAAACTAGCTCTATACCCATGCTTCACTACAAAACTATATGATCGGGCTTAGTTTTGGGCGAGGAAAATAAGGGGAAAAAATTGTCCCTCTGCCTAGCAGTATCCATTAGTATTCATCTGGCTAGTGTCGTGTCAGTGTGTGAGAGAGAGTTGAGGGCTGTTTGGAAACTGAAACAGTATTTGCTGTGTGAACAAGAAGGAGACAGCAAGGAGCCTGGGTGTGGCTTAGCTCAACTGTTCTGTACTAAAGCTAGTTGTTGCTGTGAAATTGAAACTGAAATTTCTCCTCTCTGCTTGTGTTAATAATAATATATGAAATACTAATGTTCTGATAGTCATTTTGAAAAATCCTTTCTTAGTGAGCACCTAGAAGTCAAGAGAAACATACATGCCAAATTTCAAATTTGTAGTCTTTACGGTTCTGAAGATTTTGTGATGATGCGTGAATTGTATTCTGCTTTTATATATATATAAAACTTAAGAATATATATATATATTGCGAAAACTTAAGAATATATATATATATTGCGAAAACTTAAGAATATATATATATATATATATATATATATATATATATATATTTATTTATTTTCTTAAGTTTTCGTGGGTACTTACATGTATGGCATTCGGCTTTGTTCGGGTATTTTCCCACGTCATTGTAGTTGTGCTTTTAAAGTTGTAGCAACGTTTCAGCAGAATCTTATCTGCCATCATCAGGCTTCTGTATAGGCTTCCTTTTATATATGAATATATAAAAGAATGAGATTCTGCTGAAATGTTGGCAGGTCTTGGCATGTTCAGGTCTTTTCCCGTGTAAGATTGAGAGTATCTTGGCGACGTTTCGGTGAGCTCCCACTCGCCATCCTCAGGCTGGTGCTTTCGGCTTCGTGCTGAAACTTCTTGCACCGGCACGAAGCTGAAAGCACCAGCCTGAGTGGGACCTCGCCAAAACATCGCCAAGATACTCTCAATCTTACACAGGAAAAGACCTGAACATGCCAAGACCTCCATACCTGTACCCGTGAAAATCTACGAAAACAAATATATATATATATTCTTAAGTTTTTGCAGGTACTTACATGTATGGTATTCAGCTTTGTTCGGGTATTTTCCCACGTCATTATAGTTGTGCTTTTAAAGTTGTAGCAACATTTCGGCAGAATCTCATCTGCCATCATCAGGCTTCTGTATTGTGTTCATCTGTGAGTCAGACTTTTACAGTTGTTTCAGTTTTAAATTTGGGGCTAGCCTACTGCTGTGTCAGAATGGTTTTTTCTTCATCCTGATTGGTTGGGAGTCTTGGTCTGTGTTTATTGGTCTTGGAGTTTGCTGTGTTCTGCTTGATTGGTGTTTCGAATATCTTCTATCTGTTTTGTGGCTTTTTTTGTCTTGATTGGCTGGCAGCATTGTGTTCCTGCATTGGAGGCTTTTAGTGCAGCTTGGCTCTAAGTAAATGGATGGCTATCATTTATTAGGAAGCTAGGTTTCATCTGGGTGCCTGGTTGGGATGTGTTTGAGCTGGAGGTATCAGGGGGGATCTGTTTGTGCCCAGGTGTTTACCTGGCTTGTGGTGTGGAGATTTTTTGTTTGTGAGTGCAGGCTTCCAAATAATTGACAGTCTGGTGGAATCATTTCTTCTATTCATGCTTTCAGGTCTTTTTTCAATCTCTATGGCTTCTCTGATAATTCTGCAGCTGGGGTTTTCTATAGTGGCTAGGGTTTTGGTGCCATTGAAGTTGATGCTTTGACCTGTGGCTTTCATGTGTTGGACTAGTGAGGAAGTGTGTTCCAGCTTTTTTACTGCATTTTTGTGTTCATCCAGGCGGGTACTTATTCTTCTATCTGTCCAATACACACCACAAGCCAGGCAAACACCTATATATATATATATATCCCAGGAGGCTTCCCTGAGGCCCAAGAAACAAAAGGGCATGCAGGGTGTGGGGTGGGGTGCTGTGCCCCCCCCCACGCTCCATTTTTTGGCTTCCTGGGCCCCAGGGAAGCTTCCTGGAACCAAAAATACCCAGGAGGCCCAAAAACAGTGCGGGATGGGGGGAGCTGATTTTTTCCTTCCTGGGCTCCAGGGTAGGCTTCTGAGAGCAAAAAAGTCCCTCCAGGAGGCTTGCCTGAGGCCGAGGAGGCAAAAACCAAAAAACCAAAAAACCATGCCCAACCAGTAATATGGCCACACCCACCTAGGTACATCCACAGAACCGGTTGTTAAAAAAAATTGAATTCCACCCCTGTATGTATTATATATAAATGATATATAATAAAATTCTGAATATGGAAATAAAAGCTCAGAAAAAGTTACGTTGTTGTTTCTTTATATTTCTATCTGAATAAATACACCCAAGTAAAGTAAATTAAGTTATAATGTGATAGATAAGAACAAACCCCCAGAACTATGAAGAGATAAAATTAGATATATAACAAGAATCCACATCCTTGTTTCGATAAGGACCATTTATATTAAGAATAATTTTGTGATAAAACATTCAATCAACTTTAAAACAGAACGACAAAATGTACAATTTAGATTTTCACTAACAGAGCAGTATATTTTCTTCTGAAATTGGGATTTTCACAGCTGTCACACAAGATTATTACCCCCACTTCACCCTTTCTCTACAATAAATATAAGAAGCTATGGAAGGCTTTTGTAGAAAGAAGCCTGGTTGTTTTCCACCTGAATGATACAGTAATATCTCCTATTTTATTGGAGTTATACGCTCAAGTTTTTTTTTAAATAGACTTCTAGCCCCCATTTTCAAAGGGTGAGGGCCATGATAGTTCTTCCCACAACAAGCAAGAATTGTGCTATGTTTTCCAATTACTTATCTATTTGTCTGAGAAATGTGGGTGTCAAAATGTTAGCTGTCATCCTGCACTTTATGTTGTTCTTTTGATGCCAGCTGGATTGTTCTTCATTCAGTACTGGCTGGATTTCTACTGAGCCATGACAGTTCTGAAAATCATAGATTATTAGGTGGTGTGTCTTCCTCTTAATTAGATTTTGTTGTGGTACAAGGCAAGGAGGTTCCCTGCCTATTTTTCTTTTAATCTGGTGTTAGAACTTTTTGACTAGTTATTAGAATTTCAGAAAATAAAAGGCATCACAGTAAGGAAGGCAGAATATAAGACTATACTATAAATGATACATTATATTTTATAGGCAAACCAGAAATGTTTGTTTTTAGCCTGATTTTAGAAACAGATTTGATGACGACACTGTTTCTCTCATTATATACAGGGACTGATCTTTTATGGTATGTTCTCATTTTGATTTTCTTAAATAATTATTTTTTGTTTTAGAATGCATGAAATAATAATAACACACACACACATACACACACACACACAAAATCCAGCGTGAAATTCTGTGCATATGTTAGATGTACAGAATATAAAAGAATATAAACTATATTATATGGATTCAGTGATCTGTTCAAGTCTACAGTATGACAGTTTATTCTCTGTATCCCACGAAATAAATAAATGCATAATTAAATATAAATTATTTAAAGTGTTTTCTCACAAAATATGCAATTTGAAATTTCATTGAATAAAGTACATCACAAAATGCACGTTGGTGCATATGTATATGTCAGTTTAGTGTAATGATTATTTGCTAACCTAAAAATCAGGAAATCATAAATTTTAGGTTACCCTTAGGCACAGAAACCAGTTGGGTGACTTGGACCATTCATTCTCAGCCAGCCAACTGTATAAGGTTGCTTTTGTAAATAAGGTTTTGCTTTCCAGCTCCTTGTGCCTGTCCTTGTGCCCTTGTCAACAACCTTCAATGTTTTGGATTTTGATTGTTGTTTCTAAATTCCAGCCCTGTCTGTAATAAGACCTCTTCATTAGTGATCTAATCATTGATAGGATCAACCTGGCATGTATTACCAAGGCATGGCTGGATCTACAAGGAAGTAGCTGTTTTGGAAATATGTCCAGCTAGGTTTCAGGTATGGAACCAAGGCTTCAGGACAGAAGTGGAGGTATAATCCAGAAATTTCATTTCATATTGTTTTAAGGCAGGGGTGTCTGGCGGCCCAAGGGCCAAATGTGTCACATGCAGGTCACACCCAGTCCAGTTTTACGAAGGGGAAAAACATCACAATACATCCCGTGATGGTAACATGACACCGCGAGTTTGTTCATTGAGTTGGCCTCTCCAGATCAATTGAGATTGTTACTTCCTGATAACACAGCAACCTCTCTTCCTAAGTCTTGACTCCATTTCTGGATTGTAAGTAGAGTTTCCCAGACTTATGGTTTTCAACATATCTTCCCTAGGAGTGAGGTTAATGGTGGTTTGAAAATTCATGGGAATTCAGGGATCCCGTATATTTCCTCAATACTTGGCTTTGTTATAAATCTGGAACTCCCAGTGACACAATAAGTTGGCTCCATCATTGTGGTTAATATTTATTCTTTTCTGCTCTGGTGGTTTGTATTTTTCTTATGACTAATTTAATCTTTTTAACACACACACAAATTTAATTGTTTGTATGCTACCTGGAGTAATTTTTTGTGTGAAATGGACAGTCATATAAACTCGATAGATAATAACTTCTTATGATTAAAACCATGTTTTTCAAGATACTATAAAACAGGGTAGGTTTATACTGGATTGAAATGCAGTTGCCTTCTGGATATATTTGTGATAAATTTTATAACCTGAAAGATTTATCAATGATTATTGGGAAAAGCGGTATGTTCTGAAATGCAATATGAACATGACTCCACTATGCTGGCTATAATGCAATGAGAGAGAGGGAGGCAGGGAGGGAGGAAGAGAAAGACAGAGACAGAGAGAGACAGAGACAGAAAGAGAAACAGATTTGAGACTAATTGTTCAGAGGATAATAACAGCAACAGACTGAAGAGAAAGTTGAAGCAGCTTCAACATTGATCATTTTTCTAGTCTTAATCCAAGGTCTCCTACATTATTTTTCATTTTAAAAGAAAGGAAAGGAATGCTAACTGCTGTATGACATCCAGTTTGGTTCTAACTCAAGGATTATTTCACTCAACTCAATAGTTTTTATAATATCTTTGGATATGTTGTTTTCTGCAGAAGTCTTATATGCTGAAAGGGTAAAAGCCACACATCGCCCAACAGCTATTCATCTTCCATTTTACACTCCTGGACATCATGCCAAGGGGTTGCTGAGGCAAATACTCCTGGAGCTCTGCATGATGCACATGAATGCTTCAAATTGCTAGAAATTGATATCTAATAAAGCTGCTGCCTTCTTAGTCTTCCTGCAGCTTCCAGTTTCCTCTACTTGCAAAATTAGCAAACCATTTTCAATGCATTTTCAGCCTTTCCATGTAGTGTTTTGGTTTAGGGCAGTAAAGCACTACATTTGAAAATACTAGTATTGCATTGTTAACAAAAATATTTCGTTGGCTTGCTTGTGTATTTTAAAGAAGAGAATCCAGAAAGTAAATGAAGATCTAACTGTTTGCTTTCAATGAAAGATAGCACTTTACTGGTAAAACTTCTTCATTTGAGAATTGCAAAATAACCCTCTATAACTTGTTATAGAAGAAGATTTTGTATTTCCAATTTGCAAAGGGAATGTCTTTTGTGTGTGTATGTGTGTGTGTACATATATTATGTTTGATTGTATCACATTCATTTAATTTCCACAAGAGAATCTTCATTGGTGTAACAGTCATTTTACTATTGGGATTACATGAGCTAAAGTAGTAGCGAATAATTGGGGATTTAGTAAGAAGAAATGCAGTTTTATAACCAGCCTTATTGGCACTTGATTACCATGACAGAGGAATCCAGGAGTCTTTAGGAAACACTGCTGACAGCAGAGAAGACCTTTGCCGCAGGCAAAACAGAACGAGTTCCTACAATTCCCAAATCAATGTGATTTATAGCCTAAGGCTTTGTCTCATTATTACTTCCTAGTCAAGGTCTTTAGAACATTATATATTAGCTCCTGATTCCCTTCCCAACAATTGATGGTGCAGTAATCAAGGGAGTTATTGTTATGGGGATTAAGGAAACAAATATCTCTTAAATGAAGACATTTTTACACAGAATTTTAATAGATGGGAAATAGATTAGCACCAAATGTTTGGTCTAACTGAAGTTTAAAAGAAATCCAGACAAAAGAATGAAAGACAAACATTTGGCGAGCAATGTTTAGAGAAACTGTTTTATGTGTAAACATATAATACACAAATAAAGTTTGTGGCTTCTTATCTAGGCAGCCAATTGAGCACTTGTACCATCTAAGTGTCTTCAAATAGACTGACTATATTGTATGTAGTAAGATTAATTATGCGCCAAGGTGATTTTTCAGGTGGCAACTGAATGTTCACTTCTATGAAAAGTGAAATGTTTTCAGAGAAAAACCAGAAAGTCCAGTTGTCTCTTGAAAAAACACCATGGACAACCATGACCTGGATGATTGAGAAGCTACATAGACATTTAAGTTTAATCATATTTTCAGAGATATTTCATGAGGGTTACATTATGACCATATAAGCTGTGCAGAATTAAACGCTATTATCCAAGTTGAAAGATAGAACTGCTTAGTAAAATCAACACATTCTGATCTTATTGTATGCCAGATTGCCTTGATCTCATCTATATCTACAAATTACTGCTCATCATCCAATCATAGTATTTGTTCCTCATAGCACATGATAGGACAAAACTATAATGTAGGAAGGTATCTTAGGAGGAAGTTTTCTATAACCACAGGGAAAGATTTTACATGATGTCTTCACCAGTCTAATTAAATTTTCATTCTTTTCTTGAAATAAATGGAAACGGGCAAAGAACTGTCTACAGTACTGTAGTTAAGAAAAGATGCTGTTTTGATCACTGTTTAAAAAGCTACATTTAACTTCCTTGGAACCCACGCCCTCTGTCGATAAACCTATCAAAATATACCCAAGCTTCAGAGTACAATCATACAAAACCCCAACTGAATAAGATCTAAAGTAATTTTTCTACAGTATTATAAAATGTGTGTAGCTCAGATAATTATTGTGGTATAATGATTAAAGCGCTGGACTAGGTCTGTGGAAACCAATGTTCTATCTAGTTCTCCTTTAGGCACAGAAGTAAGCTGTCATTTTCCCTTTCAGTCCCAGCCTGAAAAGTTGAAAAATATCTTTGTGTCAGTCTGCCTAGGAAAACATGGTAGCTTGTTGAGAATAAGGTTCAATAAAGAGGCTTCATTCTATGGAGGACTGACTAGGATGAAAGGTCAAATTTCCTGAAAATGATATAAACCTTTCTGATCAATTAATAAAGAATTTGCATTGATCTTTTCCACATTAAGCATACCTTACTTATATTTGTGATTTTCATATTTTTGCTTTATCAAAACTCTACGTTGGTATAATATTGTGTCTTAATGCAAGTTCATGCACCTCCCATAATGTAATAACACAGCATTAGTGTTTAAAACTTTAATATTTGATGTTCATCACTGTTATTTTGCTGGTTGTTGTCATGCAAATTCCTGAGATCACAAAGCCCTTTTAGCAAATTTGGAGGGCTATCCCACCAAAGAGCAAGGACTGAGATGTATTAGAAGATGAAATAATCAAATGACAAATAATCAAAACTTGGGTGAGTCATCTTGGAAACAAAACAAAATGGACAATGAGAGGAGTTGCTTTAAACTTCTTTCACCTACTTTCAGTGTGATTAATATGAATTTATTTCTTGCATATCAGTAGTATGTCACTCTGAGCAGGCAATCAATATCTGCTGAAAAAAGAGATTGATACAATCACATTTATATGATTGGTTTCTTATTGAAAATAATGTGGACAAGGTCTAATTAAGATCACTGATGTTTATTTCTCAACAATAGTTAATATTTGCTTTCTTCCAAAATTAGTTCTATTACATTACATGTAAGCCACTGCATTTTCTGTGCTATTATTACTATCTTATACACTTTTCTAAAATAATATGATTTTCATTGGTAATAAGTAAAATTAAATAAAGTGGCAAAGAAATGGAAAATGGAAAAAATAAATAACAAAGCAACTGTTAGCCTCATTGTGATGAATACAGAACATTAGGGATTTCATTAAAATGTCATTACAAACACACACACAACACACACATGCCCATATACACATAGAAAATATTTCTTCAGCATTAAAGGCAATTCTGTTATTCTATTTTCCAAGCTCTGCAACCCACTGACATTAATTCAAAGCTATATATTACAGGAACAGTTTAATGAGCTGGGTTTTTTAAATGACTTTATTGGTGAACAGTCTTGTTCAGTTTAATAACACATAAAATGAAACATATAGAAATTGCTTTGGTAAGATTAAACATTGAGTTGGAGTTGTTCAGTCTTCTGTATGGTACTTTTCTCAGTGCTTCAGGCTTGAATATTTTGCTGTACATATAATTTGCTGGGCTAGCTCTTTATAGGATCTGTTCAAGATGCAGGGGTGGTATTCTACCAGTTCTAACTGGTTCTATAGAACTTCTTGTTAACTTTCTAAGCAATTGAAGAACCAGTAGTTAGAAGAAATCTCCTTTCATTTGTTTCCACCCTTATTACATTCTTGGCAGTATGCCTAGACTTACTGTCCCCGAAGGAGGTTTTTTGTTTTACTTTCTTAAAGGGGAAGGGTTATTTTAAGCCTTTTACACTGCTGTTGGAAGGAGATAATCCCCTGGATATACAGTATTTCCAGCCACATGCAACAATCAGCACTTTGAAGAAATAATTGAATAACCAGAAAGGAGCTTTTAATGACAAGGAACCAAGATGAGTAACATTCAGCAAGGTTTCTTGGCTAGCTGGAAAGATTCAAACATTCAAACGTGAGTTTATATACCCTTTCTGAGTTTTGGTCTCAAACTGGTTTTTGGTGAAGTTTAATTCTGTCCCTGATGATGTTTTATCCTGTGTTTATTGATGGGATAATTTTCCCTATTCAGTTTTGTTTGGAAGGAAAAAGGTTAATCTCTGTTCCTGAAAATAAATTGGGTTGAGAAATCTGGCTAGTTCCTGTGTCTATTTGTTTTGATAAATGGTTTAACAAGCAATAGTTCTGCTGTGATTTAATTATTTGTATTGTGTTTGAATTTTTTCCTGCCTCATGGTTTCTTTTTTTCTATCTGGGAAGGGGGTCTTCCTTCACTGCTTTAGTGGCATCTGGCACTGTCCTTTTTGGGTGTACTTCCAAGAAGCAGGATGCAAGCTTGGCACATTTTTTACTGCCTTTCTGGGGGACATGTGACCTTTCCTTAAATCTAGATAATTTCCTTAGGGTATCTTGTGAGGTGAGTGAGACGAGCTGGTATCTTTAAGTGGTGCATATGGTTCTAAGGATTGCTTTTCCTGGGTGTGCTCTTTCTGGAGAGCTTAAATGACCTCTGGGTTTCAAGAGTTGGCTGCTGATAGTTATCATTGCATTTTAACTATTTTAATTCCTCAAGGTGCTCTGGTACCCTGCCTGATTTGTAACTCTGTCTTGCAGGTATTTTTAATCTAATGATTGGTATTGAGGGCAGCTTTTTTCAAGCAAAGTATTTTTGTACAGGTAATCCTTGACTTACAACAGTTCATTTAGTGACCATTCAAAGTTACAATGGCACTGAAAAAAGTGACTTATGACCGTTTTTCACACTTACAACCATTGGAGCATCCCCACAGTCACGAGAAGCCAGGCAAGGAGAAGCACCCCTTGATGTGAGTGACACTGAGTTGGCCACACCCACCCAGTCACATGACCATCAAGTCACACCCACCAACTAAGCCACACGCACAGAACTGGTTGTTAAAAAATTTGAATCCCACCCCTGTCAAGATGCATTAATTTTTCCAACTAGCACAGCATAATATCATAGCAAACAATACATATTAGAAATTGTTTTGTAATAATGTATCAATACATATAGAATAGGACATTTAAACATGCCAACTTAATCAGATTTTCATAATTTTAGGGCTCAACCTCTGCGATCTACACCAGGACATAAACAATTTAATATAATTAATATTTATTTTAGCTGCAGGAGTCAAACTACTTATTACATTAAATGTGCAAAATGCAAATTCAATGCATTTTTCTGTTTAGTTTTACTTAAGACTGAGAATATTTAGTGACAATCTAAATAAGGCTCCAATAAATGGAAGGGGAAACTTTAACCCTTTCTTGACTCATTCTTTATTTTTTGCCACTCTAACCTTCAGTACCAAAAACACAAATGACAAAAACAATCCCATTATAATGAATATATACACAGATGCATTGATGCACTGATAGACAGACTCAGGCAGAAAGAGTGAATGAACACCAAATTGATGTATGAGCAGCATTCTAATATCTCAGGATCTGCCACAAAGAAGCGGGAGTCAAGCTATTTTCGAAAGCACCTGAAAGGAGGACAAGAATGGATGAAAATAATCAAGGGAAGAACCAAACTAGAACTAAGGAGAAATTTCCTGAGTTAGAACAATTAATAAATGGAATAACTTGCCTCCAAAAGTTGTAAATACTCCAACACTGGAAGTTTTTAAGAAGAGATTGGGCAACAATTTGTCTAAAATAGTATAGGGTTGCAGGAATTGGGTACATCTAGTCTAGTGAAAAGAAGGACTAGGGGTTACATGATAGTAGTGTTTCAATATTTGAAGGCAACCAAAAAAAGGGGAAGTCAGCCTAAGAAAAGAAACAATGGATGGAAACTAATCAAGGAGAGAAGCAATCTAGAACTAAGGAAAATTTTCCTAATAGTGAGAACAATTAACCAATGGAACAGCCCAACTTCAGAAGTTGTGCTTCATTACTGGAAGCTTTTAAGAAGAGACTTGACAGCTATTTGTCTGGAATAGTATGGTTCTCCTGCTTGAGCAGGGCGGTTGACTAGAAGACCTCCATGATACCTTCCAACTCTATCATTCTGTTACTCTGGGTAGTATACAAGGCTAAAACAATGAATATCTAAAATATTTATTAATAACATAAATTAAAGCATTAAAACACTAGGAAAACAGGTAAAACAAAATTTATTCATCTTAGAGTGCTAAAGGAACTGTCTAATGGCCTTAGTATCTTTATCAAAATCCTGGAGAACTGATGAAGTGCCAAATAACTAGAGGAAAAACTTCTAGAAGATCTTCCTATCTTCAAAAAGAGGAAAAAAGGAAGATCCAGGAAACTATTAAGTAGACTAATCAGTCTGACTCTGATGTCATGGAAGACATCAGGAGATATCTAGGACACATCATAAAGAAATTGATATGAAGCACTTTTAAAACAATGCATTGTCTAAAGTAGGATAGTTAAAAACAAACCTTTTCAGTATAACTTACTGTTACTTTTTGATCATGAATTTTGTCAGCATACCTTAGCTTGATTTTAACAAACCATTTGAGAAAGTACTAGCTTCAAGTATGGCATATCTAACTAGTTGGTTTGCTACCTCACGTTTCTTAGGACTTTCCTTTTCCTGCCATAAATACACTGATGTGTTGGTTAAGGAAAAGTAAACAAAAAGTTGGGAAAATGGAAGAGCATGTAGGCAAATTTGGATGTACCAGGCTTGAAGCCAAATCAAACAGCAGCAACTACACTTTAGCTTCAAAAGTAGCATACCCAACCAGCACATCAACTACTCGATCTCCTTAGTGTTTTCTCTTCTCTAGTTCTCCTTGAGGGCTGTATGCCATGGCCAATGTCCTAAGGTCCCATTGCCCTTTCCCAAACATTTCTGCTAAATCAGTATGATTTCTGCATATTGCACATGTGTAGTTAGAACAAACAGATGTTAGAGGTTATTGCATCTTCTTGACTGGATCAGTTTATACAGAAGCCAAACAGCCTTCTGATGGGAATGCTTCAATCTGAAATAATGTGGTTGAACTCAATAGCCTCAATGACCCCTTTCAATTCTATGATTCTATTGTAAATACAGTTCAGATATTTTACTATGAAGTTTAGAAATGTAGACAAATAAAAGCTGCTTATTTGAATGATCCCTTGTTTATTGTAGAAATCAGACTTTTAAGAGAGACATTATGTTCTTAATGCCAAATGTTTCATTGTTTTCACTTTTGGATTTTATTGGAAATTTTGAGCTTTTGTTAAAATAGTTCACACTGATTTAAAATTTGGGAAAGAGTGTTTTATTTTTTGTCAGTCTTGCTGTAATTCTTTGTCTTTCTTTGTAGTATGTGAATATATAAGAGGAAGAAAAGTATATCTGAATGTTCTCTATAGACATCATTACTAGCAAGATAATAAAAGCCAGATCTCCTGGAATTTCAAATTTGGAGCACTAATGTGTTTAATTCTGGAGAATCTAGCAAGATTTTAAATTTGGGAAAAAGTTATTCATTTTTAGAATGTGAATTATTGGGGCATTGTCCTAAATTTTTATTTTCAGTTTTCCTCTCCTGATAATAAGTCTATAGGTGTACCAATACTTGTCCCTATTTCCTGACTGGAGCCTGGCACATATCTTCATTTCAGGCTTTGCATTTCTTCCATCTTAGACAAATATTTAAGGCCTCCACCATAATTCCAAAATACTAAAAGACTGGAAATAGAACAGGCCACTCACTTGCTTCCAAGATAACTACATATGCAAGATTGGACTCACACTTTCTACTCTCTGTGAACAAGGTAGACAGAACTCTGTACTGTCTATCTCTAAACCTTTTCTCAACCTGGATCAGTGTCCTAAATAAAAGATAAGGATAATGGAAAGCTGCTGAGGAGGTACCACAGCATGGTATATCTAATTTCATGGCTTACATTTCATTGCTATGTTCAAATCTTCTTAGATCATCACCAGAAAAGCAGAAGGGGAAAAGAAAGAATGTTTGAGTTAGTATTACTATCATTTCCTCTGAACTCATTCCAGTGTCTACATAACAAAGCTTTTGGTTATCTTATGACAGTCAATAATGAATCCTAAAATCACTGTGATGCTATCAAGAGTCAAACAAAAATTCAGTTTGAAGCAACTGAACTGGAATTCAGTTTCACTGAATTATAGTCATTATGAAAATTGAGCTCCCTATACCCTACAAGAATATATTCATTCTGTTGGCCTGGTGTACATTTGTATTCTGCATGCTCTGGTAAACATTCCGCATACAACAACATCAGATCTGGACCATGAAAGTTGAACACATTCATTTGTTATGGTGGCTTAGGGATTATGTTAATTTTGCTGCTACATATCTCAGTCTGGATTTCTGTTATTCTAATTAATTGGAAGCAGCACTAGTGATGAGTCTGCTTGTAGATACTGAAGCCTTGATTGATGTGATAAACTACTATCTACCTGAAAAGGTTTTGTACTTCCCTTCACTGTTTTTATTCAAGTAGTGGCTAGAGAGTTATCTGATATGGATTCTTGTACTTGGATTTCTGCACTGAACAGCTGGCTGGACTCAGTGGCCTTAATTATCCCTTCCAACATTACATATTTCATTCTCTAACCAGTCTGAGATTTTCATCCAAACATATAGTGACTAGTGAAACTTTATGCCTTGCAAAATTGCCAAAGTACTGTCAAGGTAGTAACAAATTACAGCATTGTCTTACAATTCTAAGCCCCATTGCATCCTGACAACCATCTTAGTAAAAGAAGGAAATAATATGGTTATTGCTTTGCTATGTTTTCACTTGCTACAATAAACCCCATATAGTGTGTAATCCCATTCCAAGAGAATGTGTTCCTGACACAGTGAACTCTTCAACTTTCATTATAAAAATACATTATTTCAAATAACTATTTAAAATATAATCTTAATAGTGCTGTCATTTTTTCTCAAGCACAATTAATTACATTAATTGCTGAATGCCTGAAGTGAATTATCATTTTCTTTTAAATGCAATGCTTCATTCAAATCTGGAAGAAAAATGAGGGAATAATTGAGGAAACAGTATCATGATTATAAACATCTGATTTTAAAACAGAATTATTTTATTCACATTTTGGAATAGTATTATTTAGACTGTCCAACATTTATGTTCAAAGCATCCCTTAGGAAGATTATAAACCCTTAAGAATCCATTCTTCTGCATAAAGAAGAAAAGTCATTAATGCATATGAAAAAGAAATTAAACACAAACCATGTAGCTCAAAGAACAATTCAGCACCTAGAAAATGGAAATTCTTTCTAACTAATATGGATGAGATATTACCTTGAGAGTTCAGGATGAGGTATATAAGTGCTAAATTACAAACATCATTAGAACCTCTCTTTTTCTGGTCCCTTTGAATTCGTGTTAACTCCAATGTCAATCAGTTCCTGAAGTGAGACTTTGGAAGTAGTTTGCCATTGCCTATTTCCTAGAGTTGACAGGGGGCCTGGCCCAATGTCACCCAGCTGGCTTTGTGTCCAAACAAGACTAGAACTAACAATGTGTTCATTTCCAGGCTGATATTTTAACAACCACAACAAACTGTCTCTCTTATTTCTTGTGATATTTCACTGTACTGGATTTGTCTAATTACAACAAACAGATAGGTTTTTCAAACTTTGATGAAAAAGTGAAGAAACCCAAAACTGGTGAGGTGGATGCTGCATCATCTCTTTATCTTATGAGCTGTTTTTACCACTGGGACAAATGATGAGAGATCTCACAGCTGTCCTGTCTGATTCTCATCTTCTCTACAGTTATTTAAATAAACTCTGTGAGATTCTGCATCATGAAAATGAACTACTCTCTGAACTACTCAAAATTTCCGCAACCAGTTCTCCAGAACTGGTCAGAACCTGCTGAATACCACCTCTGCCTTCTCTTCCTTCTGCCAAGGATTCACACGCAAATGGATTGTGTTCGCAAAATGCAGAATAGGCACGAGTATGAAATTTATTCTGCTTTGTGCAATAAAAGCAGCCTCAATATAAACATATAAATATCTGTTCAAATACACTAATAATAAATTCTTGTGTTTGTTTTGTAATTTTGACATAGTTTAAACTAAACTAAACTAAATCCACCCAGTGTTTAATATTGAAAATAATTTAAAGATCAGACTGAAGATCTATCCTATCTCAGCTGTTCAGTTATTTTCATTTTAAACTGTTTTGTTTCTACAGTGTTAACATTTGAATGTGTCTCTCCATGATAAAACCATATAATTATATCGTATCTCTATTTTATATCTGTCACTTGTCAGCTTGTTTCTCTAACTATGTTTTATGATGGTTTCTTTTTTTACTGGTAACCTATGTCTTTATCTTATCAACATCCCTTTCTGTCACATCATTTACCACCTAACTAATAGTTATCTACTAGTTTGGAAATGATTCTGCCTACATATATATTTTGCAATGTGTGTATTAATGCCTTCATATACTAGTGGACATATTTTGTCATCCCCTTCTTTCTGAATTGAATGAATTACCAAAAGAGAAGGGGGAGGGAAGGAGAGAGGAAGGCAGGGAGAGGGAGAGGGAGAAAGGGAGTGGGGGGAGTGGAAATTCAAAATTTAAAAATTAAGCTGTGCTTTGGATATATTGTTACCTATCAGGAATTATATATAGCAGGGTTAGGCAATTGATTTTCTCACGGGACACATAAGAAACTGGGACTGCTGTGGACAGACACTGGTGCTCCCCACTGATTCCCCCATTGCCATGGCCACAGCCAGACAGGGACAGTCAAAGGGATAGATATGGCCAAAGGGCCGTAAAATACCCATATTTGCTCTATAAGATAAGTTTCAAGCACAGAGCCCAGAGAAAAACATTAAGGCTCTTTAGGACATCCACATCATTTCCAAAAATATTTTTAAACATTCATGTAATCAATATAATTTACATATTCTAATGCCCCTTCTAAAAATTATGTGATATATGAATCATGTTATATATATTAAATTATGTGAACAATTCATCCATTTTATTCCCTCTCAGAGGTATAAAAAAAACACCATATTCACCTATATATTCACCTGAGGGTCAACTGGCTAGACAAACACTTGTACTTCAATTTTTGTAAATTGGATTTACTGGTCATGAAAGTTGAATTTACTAGTGACTGTAAGGATGGACATTATAATTAGACTCTATCTGGGACTGAATATAACCTTGAGAGGATGTGAATTATTTATTTTTAATTCAAAAAAAAGTATATGCTGCTCTTCAAGACAGGCTTTCATAGGCTGGCATATAACATTCTCAAATTTCAATTTAAAAATCTCTCAAGCAAAGCAAACAGTACAAACAAAGATATCAGAAATATATTAGATTTTGGAAAATCCATTGCAAAGAAATCATTCATTAAAAAATCTCAGAGAATAACAACATATTTTCCTGACCCTTGAAGGGCAGTAGGAAAAGGCACCAGATCACAGGGGAGAAAATCCTGAGCTATGGGACCACCAGTGAGACATGAAGGCACTTTCAATATTAGCTTGAGGATATGGCAAGGAACGTATGAAAAAAAGTGTTTCAACAGATATTGGAATACTAAGCTATGTAGAGAATTAAAAATTAATACCAATAATTTATATTAAGATAGGAAACAAACAATTATAGACATTGGTCTAAAAGAGTCAAACATTAATTTTCATTCAGTATACTTTCTATCTTAACTTCTACTGAGGTTTCTATCTTGTGTTTTTCTAGGATGTGTTATCTTCCTTAGAAGGGGAAAAACATGGGGAATCTGGCATTTCACACGTGGAGAAGCTGAGATGCTTCCATTATGGAAAGAACAAATTCAGATCCTATTACTTCCAATTCTGATATGGAGAACTTGGATCAGGGATGTTTACAAAATTAGTAAAACAAGTCAGTGGAAGCACTACAACAGTGTAATTGAAGATTCATTTCTTCTGTGCTTTTGTTGCACAAAAGAGGAAGGGTTAGGGTTTCTATTGCATTATTATGGCTATCATTTTGATTTTTTTTACATCCCAAGGAAATTCCTTTCAATTTCCATATATACAATACATCCACAACTAACTCTGATGAGGATTTAGCATTTTGTATATATTAAAATGCTTATATAGCCTAATTTCACCATACCTTTCTCATATAACATACATAACAAAGAAGTGATGTTGGGATTGTGAGTTCAGTGTAGTTTATCATGAGAAGAATGCATAGCAGAGTTTCCTTCAAATGCTGGAAATCTTGCTTTTTTCTAATGCATAAGAAACAATTGAAGTGTGCAGTTGTAGGTTCTTTCTCGAATTCTGCAGTATCAGACACTGTCTGGTTTGCTATTGCAAAGATGTGCAATGCAGGTCAATATTTCATCAGAAATGTTTTCACTTAGAATCACAGAATCATTGGGCTGGAAGAGCCTCAGAGGTCTCCCAACCCCCTGCCCAAGGCAGGAGTCCTTATATCATCCAAGACAAATGGTTGTCCAATCTTTTCCTGAAAACCTCCAGCAGTTGAGCACACACAACCATGAGAGGCACCGATTAATCATTCTCAGCATCAGGAAATTTCTCCTTATTTCCAAGTTGGATTTTCTCTGACAAGCTTCTACCCATTGTTTCTTATCCTGCTTTCAAGTGCTATGGAGAATAAATTGTTCTTCTTTTCCCTGTGACAGCCCTCCGAGTATTGGAAAACTGCTATCAGGTCTCCTCTAAGTAGACAAGAACTAGTATCTTTTTAGAAATATTTCTGTGTCAATTCGACTCCCAGAATTCTCTTCAAGATATAGCACATTATCTAAGATGTTTCTGCTTGCCACCCAATAGATTACATCCAACGTAAATTCTTTTGTTGACAAAAAAGGGGATGTCTTTCCTCACTCCCTAACAGCTCCATCGGAACTCCAAACTGGTACTGCCCTAAAAGTGCTCCTTTGGCAGTCCCCATGGGGCTCTCACCCATTTTGTAGATGCTGCTATAGACAACTGAGTTTATTTTGCTGCCATACATAAATATCTAAAGAAAAAAGTCAAGTTTCATTTTTTTTCTGGCTCAACTTTACAAACATGATCTTTAGGGTTTTTTTTTTTTTTTTTGCAAGAATATAGAAGTAGTTTTTCAAAAAAGTAAAAAAGCCTATACAGGTAGACTTCAAATTATTTAGTGACCATTCAAAGTTATAATGGCGCTGAAAAAGTGCCATTTTCACACCCGTGACCATTGCAACATTCCCATGGTCATGTGATAAAAATTCAGACTCTTGGTAATTGACTCATATTTATGACAGTTGCAGTGTCCTGGGGTCATGTGATCATCTTTTGTGACCTTCAGAAAAGCTAGATTCATTTAACAACAGTGCCACTAACTTAACAACTGCAGTGATTCATTTAACAACTGTGGCAAGAAAGGTCATAAAATGGAGCAGATGTCTCATTTAACAACAGAAATTTGGGGTGCAATTAATGTTCATAAGTCAAGGACTACCTATATTGTAATTTCTCCTGGTAATTTTTATAACACCAGATCATCCAAATTCCCATTGTAAATATTTCAATTACATTAAAATACTTAGTTCATAGAGTTTTATTTTAATTGAACATCTTTTGTAGAGATGTAACTTGCTATTTAAGTACTGTTATTCCAGTGGCAATGATACTGTCTGAATTTAATTTCAAGTTAGAAGCACTGCATTCCTCATCTTGTAACCTAAAATACTCTGGTCTGCAGTATAAAAAACACAGTGGAGAATGTCTACTGCACAGATTGCTAGTTGCAGCAAACAGTGGAAGCTTTTCAGTGACATGCACAAAGATCCACCGAGACTCCGCTGAAAGCATTCAACTCAATTTCTTCCTTTGACCCAAACCACTTTGGAAAATCATGTTTCCAGATGTGAAAGGCTCAGCATATTAACCTTGCTGCAAACCCCCAACCTTCTGCCATCTGCTTTTATAGCAGAGGCATTTCAATGAAACTACTGTAGTGATAAGAGACACTAAAAGTCAACACAATACACAAGATCATATTCCATTTTCAAAAGTCTTTCACTTGTTGTATCAACTGAACCTTTAAAGAAAACTGCAGGTAGAAAATACAGTATAATTTTACCATTCACATTTCATCTCTTCTTGTCAGAATATAGGAATTAAACCATGACATGCAGGAGATTCTAATCTTCATTTTGGCTTCCTGATTAAAATCACTAATTGCTATTAATTGCAGCAATCAAACTAATATGGAAGTTTTTGATTTTCACATGGCTACATTCCACAAAGAAAGACAAAGGGAGATGACATAAATCCAGATAAATACTATCTTACTCTCATAATGCTAAATCGTAGCATTTTAAGAACTTGGGACTCTCGGTTTCCTGAAAAAATCATCCCAACATACAAAGAATATATAATGTCTATCTTCCATTCTCCAGAATTCCTACTACAATGAAAAAAAACCCTTCTATATCTGATCAATGGGACTGAATCGCATCTGGTAATTCAGGCAAAGTGAAGACTATATCCAGCACAGACCAGATTTGCAGTAGACTTCATTATGTATGCAGTAATTACACTTCAATCTCAAATTTGTGAAGACATACCAGTTTGAGAAAATATTTGCTCTTAAGATTTGTGACATTCATTTTACCTCAGTTCAGCTGTAGGTATGTTTGCATTGACATACCACTATAAATTATTCTCATTGCATAACTAGGATTTCTTTATATATCTACTACTATGCCATCAATTACAAGCAAAAGTAAAGAGCATGAGTTTTATTTGGTACAAGCATCAGGGTATTTGAGTTAAGGAGTTGTAAGACACTAGTAATTCAAATCCTTTCACTACAATATATCCTTACAAACCAATGCAGAACTATTCACTCAAACACTCCAATCCTTTTAGCCAAGTGACAACATGCCATAATAATTAACACTCCAAAAGTAACTATAAAATCCATCATATGAATAGAAGGGATAGAAGAAGCACACCTTGAGGCATTAATTTTATCTTACCTCATAGAGGGTAATTATTCCATTAGTTTCATTTGGTGGCTTCCACTGAACATAGATCTTCTCTTCAAATGGTCCTCCCTGAATAGATTCAAGGGGAACAGTTCCAGGAACTAAAAATAAAATGAAAAGTTTGTAAATCATAATGTTTCATTTTTTCTCTATAACCTAACATTAAAATCAGTGTACACTCCAATTTTTGACAAAACATTGTGCAATTTTTCCCAAACCACATACATATTTGTGTGCCACAATAATATGAATGCACTGTAAATAACAAATAGTCCTCCCTTAATAATATTGAGACCTGAATTTCCATTGTCAAGTGACACAGTCATAAAGTACAATGGCATGTGACTGCATCACTTGGTGATAGAAATTCTAGCACAGGGGTGTCAAACTCATGTTGCCACGGCTGCATAATGTGATGTATTGGAACTTTCCCCCCCTTCACTAAACTGGGTGTGTGGCCAGGAATTTGACAGCCCTGTTCTAGCACTTCTGGTTGCCTCTATTAAAATGAAACACCGTGGGTCATTAAGCATGAGCATATTGTGGTCACCATTTGTAACCTTCTGCCAATCTTTCCATTGACTGTAAGAAAGCAGAAAAGATTACTGCAAATGGCAATCATGTAACCCATAGGGACATTGAAACTGAAATAAGTGTGGGGATTGGTTGTAACTACCATTCATTCAGCACCATTGTAAGTTTGAATGGTTACTAAATGAGTGGTCATTAAGCAGGGATGTTCAATAGTGAGCTGTCAAAATAAAACTGAAGTTCTTAATTTTTTTGTGTGTTCTATTAATTAGGTCAGCAATCCCCAACTGTCCCAGTTTTGTGAATGGGTGGTGCTGGCAGTGGCAGGCAGAAAGGATGGTTTCGCACAAGCAGTATGCAAGTGCACTTGCACCCACAGCTCAATTTGTGCATGCAGTGGGCATGCATGGAGCTTTGCACACACATATGCATGCCCACTGCTCACAGCCCAGGGATGGGGACCCTTGAATTAGGTTACTCACTTCAATAAAGAGATATCTCTTATCTGGAGGAGTTGGGCAGTTTAGAAATATGAAATATAAATATGTTTAATCAACATATCTTTAATTCCTTTCCTTCTCTTACCCTCCTGGAAGAATGACATTTTAAATAAATAATGAGTAAATAGCAGTAAGGAATAACTACTGCTATTCAGATACCTAGTTAACACAGTATCTATTAACCCAAAATAACTTTTTTTTAAATGCAGTAATCATCAACTTTGACAAGCCCTTGAACATTAATTCTTAAGCACACTTTAAGCAAACCCACCTGAAATATTTTGACACATATTTAGAGAAGACAACCAAAATCTCCCAACACATACTGTATAGTTATTGATTTTCTTAAGATGTAATCAGAACGAATCCTCCAAAAAGCAAAATGGGAAGCTTCATTATGTTTAGTATTAGCTATAATTTTACCCTGCAACAATTTTCAGAGGTTTATTTCCACAATATTAAATTTTAGTCTATTTTTGGAATGAGCTGTGAATCATATTGGTTGAATTTTTATCTACCAGTATAATCTTATTTTAAGCAGTTTTTAATTTGCTTTCATCCCCAAACAATTTAAATAGTAAGAACTTTATTTCTTACCATCCTCTTCTGTTTGAACCACCAATTCTTCACTCTCCATCTTGCCCTCTGGATTTGATAGAGCCAACCTCAATCGAATAGTCATGAAGGGGCGCAATCCTCGCAGCGTGTAATGTGATGATGTCTGAATTAGTTCCTCTGCTTCATATTTCTGCTGGTTGAATATATACTGGTAATGAACTGTCAAGTTATAGCTGTGGCAACGAGTCACAACATAACCAAAAGGTTCCCACTGCAAAGTCAACTGACGTGATCGGATGTCTACAACCTCAACATTCTGAGGACCATGGACTGGATCTGTGAAGGAAAAACATGTCATGCTTTAGTTAATTAAAAATGAAAGCATCTGATGGATTTGCATGTGAACACTGGACAGAGAAACTTACCAGCTTCCACTGGAATAAGCCTTGCAACAATACTCAAAGTCTACTGAGCAATAGTGCTAACTACCCTGATGTATGCTAGTGAGTCTTGGACTGTATACAGGAGGCACTCTTGGCAATTGAACCATTTCCACATTACCTGCCTCCACAGACTTTGGAGGATCTGGTGGCAGAACAAGGTGCCAGACACAGAAGTCATCTCCAGAGTAGAGTTCATACCTTTCTGATTAAAGCCCAGACATGCTAGGCAGGCCATGTTGCAAAGATGCTAAACCACTGCATTTCCAAAACAACACCTCTATGGTGAGCTGTCTCAAGGAAAGTGATTGCATGGGGGACAAAGGAAGTGATACAAAGACACACTGAAAGCTTCTCTCAAGTCCCTGGATATCAACCCCACCTCCTGGGAAATCCTGGCACTAGATTGATCAACATGCACCATGTTGATTGATCCACCAATGCTGCCAGATATTTAAAAACAGAAGGACAACCATAGCACAAGAGAAGCAAGCACTCCGCAAAGCCAGAGCTGCAAATGCTGCAATAGTGGTGCCCACACATGTCTGCCCAACAAGTGGCAGAACATTTCATGACCATATATGTCTTACCAGCCACCTGCAGACACACTGTGGACAGCCCATAACTCATTGGATGTCAAGGTCCTCTTTGAAAAAGATGGACAAACATCATCATCTTATTTGGAACAAGTGTCTTTGATAATAGCAACTGATACCCTTAACACCTAAAAGCTATAATATGCAAAGTGCTTTACACAGGGATGCTTTGAGGATTGCTAAGAAACTGCTTTTTATATAGAATGTGAGAGTCCATTTGCTCATATTTAAGAGCTTTTGTGGCTTTATAACAACACATTAGCAAGCATTGCATTGGCTGCTCATAGACTTCTGAAAACAATTCAAAATGCTGGTTTTCCAGCTTTTTATGCTTTGGATCTTAAGTATTGTCTACTTCAAACAGAGGTTTATTATGTTTTCATTGTGCAAAAGGATAATTAAGGTACATCCATCTAAGAAGCTCAGGAGGACAAAGGAAATTTTCTTTGCTATAGCTCCTGTGCTTATGAATAGCCTTCCCAACTCCCAGAGTTTGGCTGGTGCCCATTTTGATGAGTTTTTGAAAGACCATGAAAAAGATATTGTTCTGTATTTTATGTTTGATTTGTTCCCATTAGATTGGGTGTCAATGGAAGTTACTAAATGTATCATTTATTATTGTGATTGTTTTATAAACTAGCTACTTTTGTTTACAAATGCATACATTTATTTATATGATTTATAAAGCCATTCACCCCACATAATAGATATTGGGAGGCTTACAAGGTTAAAACAATGCATTCCTTATATGTAAATCACTAGTAGTCATTCCACACAACTTAGGTTCATATCTTTCATTTCATCCTTTAATTCATGTCTTTACCATTTGCATTCCATATATCACTGATGCAAAGTGTGCAGCAAACTGTTAAACCCATAGATATTTACCACTACTGACATCACGGCACGAGTCAATCAAAGTATTCATACACTTTTTAGCAATTCAGAAAAATGACCTAGGTTAGTAACCTCAATTCCACCCATACACTATACAATAAGGGCAGTTCAAGTCAGTTTTGGCACAGCTTCTCTGGTATATCAGAAATGAAAATATAACCCAAGTTTTACTCCAAGCATTTCAAATTGAGCAACCATTTTAAAAGCTAATATGTTGTTGCTGACACCTCACCATGTAGCAGGTAGATGCAATATACCCACCATCAGGAAACAAAACAAAGCTATTCTTCTAATTTGCTCATAAATAAGGAATACATCCTTTGAACAACTGCTGCACTGTTTCTATCTATAGAATTGATGCCAATAAAACCTATATTGTCGCATTTATTTTAAATGTGTTATTTTTTTTAACAAAAAATGATTCAACAGTGTAAACATTTAAAATCAGTATTTCTCACATGGAGGGAAAGCAGTTTGTGTTGGTGAGACCATTTAAAGAAATATGGAGGTTATTCTTGATTTTAAGATATATAGCAAGGACCTTAAAGTATCATTCTAATTAAATTTGCACTTAGATTAAACTGTGGTTTGTCAGACCATGGTTTGCTGAATAAACCACAATTGTTTTGTTACCCAGAGTATGTCCACAACACAAGTTTACATTCTGTAACACTAGCTTTGCAAAATGCATTGTGCCCAAATTAAAAAAAAGTGCAATACTATTGTAGCAACAAATTACCAGATATGAGTTAGTAATCAGAATGTAAAATGGGGTAAGTAATTGTTTTTGCATTCTGTGCTAACCAGAAATGGCAACTATTTCAAGTTTGCTTACCATATGTGCTATAGATAACCTTAAACTTTAGAGTCACATCATACAGAAGGGAAAATAGCAATGCATTAACAAGTAGAGTTGTTTAACATCTTTTCTAAGTTTGTTATTCAATTGTTAGATGGCCTTCAACCAGTGTAGCATGTGTTTTGAAAATCTGTCACCTGCAATTAATCATCCTTTAATCAAGGAAACTGGTTTATCCATGCACTCAAAATAAATGCTTTAGGAATTTAAATCCTGATTTGGTTGAAATAAGGTCCAACATTTTCAGTTTCATTCTGAATATCTGTTCAAATGTAACTAAATATTAAATGCACATGCTTCAGTTAAACTAGTAGAGTTTTCTCATGCAGAGATGGATAGCTTTTCTAAACCCATAATTCCCATAATACTGAGGAAAGCACAAATGCATAGGTATAAAAAGCAATTAATCAAAGAGGGTTTTTTTAGAAATACAAAATGGTAAGTGCAAAAATAAACATTTTTTCCCCAGCTGAAATAAGTTGCTTTCCTGCATCATCTTTTTGATCTTTTCTTTACAGAATAAGAAAAATGATTATTTTGGCAAGTAATAGGAAATTAAAAATATATTTTTCTGTATAAGAATAACAACTAAAAAAAACATGTACAGAAAACCTGTTACCGCTCAATGTGAGAGCCCAGGAGACAGTTTAAATAGTATATGTAACTCACTTCCAGAACAAGATTCAACCACTATGCCTAAGCTATTTGGATAAAGTATGCATGCTACCATGGCATTTCTAATGTATCACTGTATAATCTGAAACCAATGTAGTCCATGTGAGTGGGACACTAGGAACTCAATCAATTTGTGCTAATGATCTTTTTCTTTCAGATCCTTGCAGATGGGGAGTTGGCTAATGAAAGCAAACCTGGACTCTAAAGATGTAGAGAACCTACAGAAGTTTCTTCTTCACACTCCCTTGAGCTTTCTTGTAGCCACAGCAGTCAAGAATTCAAAGCTACATTCAAAATAAAATGTCTCACCAAGGAACTCTTCTGAAGTGGCAATTTGAGCATTGTTCTCCAGTTCTCACATCATCAGTCTCAATAAACCTTTCAACTTCAGCTGTGAGCATAAAAGCAACTCCTTATTGATGGAGTCTCTGCTTTGGTTCTTTTCCCCTGGGGAAAAAGGGGTTTCCAATTTGAGGAACCAACCTCCTTTTTCTGCTTGGACAATGAGTTATACCAAGGCCAGGAAATGTAGAAAGATTGGGGGGGGGGTCTGTTTATTCAGGCCTGATAAAGAGTAATCCAGCAGGTGCTTTCTCTGCAGGATTCTTTTTGTTGTCCTTTGCATTTGCCATTTTCCTTGTTGTCTTCTCCAACCTCATACTGCTTCTTCATCAGAGCAGCCTTTCTGCACAGCAGGCAGAAAGTCTGTAAACATACTTACTCTGTTGCTGTGTGTGAAGGAGTGAAGTTGGGGTTGTTCTCTGCTCTTTTCATGGTAGGCATGAAGACAAGGTCCTCCCTATCTCCCTCAAGCATTCACCATTCCATCAGAACTGTACTAACAGGCATCCAAGATGGTGCTGCTGCTGCTGCCTGTGATAATTGAGCCACATCAGGGGTGGGATTCTACTTGCACTTATTCGCTAGAACCGGTTATTAACATTCTAAGCAGTTCAGAGAACTGGTTGTTAGAAGAAATTACTGGGCTAATCCTGCAGGAAGGAAACATTCTGGTGTTGCTTACAGAAACTGCCTCTCCGTTAACCCTTGTTATGTTCTTGGCAGGACTAGATTTCCTATCTCAGGAACTTCTCTGGAGTTTTTTTTCCCTTCTTTTGCTGATACTTTGCTTGTGTGGAGTGACCATTCAAAGTTACAATGGCACTGAAAAAAGTGACTTATGACCATTTTTCACACTTACGGTTGTTGCAGCATACCCACAGTCATGAGAGGCCGGGCGAGGAGATGCCTGCCTCAATGTGAGTGATATTGAGTTGGCCACACCTGGCTAATAACATGACCACCAAGCCTCATCCACCCAGTCACATGACCACCAAGCCATGCCTACCAACTAAGCCACACCCACAGAACCGGTTGTTAAAAATTTTGAATCCCACCCAAGCCACATCCTCATGTTTTCAAGGATGTGCTGGTCCAGAGGCAGCCTCATCCCATCCTGTCTTCTGAGCTTATAAAAACAAACACCAAGAGTGGGGAAGGGGAGAGTGTAGCAGAAAATGTGATAAGCAGGCAGCACACAGATGGGGAAGCAAGGGCGACGTCTGAAAATTGGCAGGCAAGAGAACTTTCATTCAACTGCCAGGATCATAAGCTACAATGAGCAGCATATCCTGGTGGGAATCCTGCCTGGAACTTGGAGCCTTGCCTGGAGCTCAGAATCAACCAGAAGAGGAGTAAACCACACTGAAACAGCACTTCATTCCAAATAGTGTAAGAACTTTGTAAAAAGACAATATATGCTATTTTATAAACTTTGAGACTTTTGTTTAAACTCAGCATTAAGACACAATATAAAGGATTGAATATTAGACATATTAATGGAACAATACCATCTTGCAAAGTCCTAGAAGGGCAGAATTAACCCAGTGTAATAGCCTGTTGTTGGAGAAGGAGTGTGGTACAATAAAATATTATGTACATATGTGCTATGCTGTGTTGTGTCCTTAGAGAGGCAATATTTCCCTTCATTGCAGATACAATAATATATTTATTGTACAAATCTAAGTTATAGCATAAAGGTAAAATGGCAGAGCTGAAGAAGCTTCTTGAATGAGAAGTGAAATGTCTTCAAAGAAAAAACAGAACGTTCAGGTGCCTCTTGATAAACTACCTTTGGAATAAAAATTCCCTCAGCTCACACTTAACTTTTGGTGACTATATGTATATATATAATTTTGGAGAAATAATTCAGATATTTCCCATTGCCTTCTTCTGAACTTTTAAAAAATATTTATATTTATATTTCATATTTCTGAACTGCTCATCTGCTTCAGAGGGACTCTTGGCCATGTACAATTAAGGATCAAAATATAAAACAGTATATTCAAATTAAATGTTAAATTGGTTGACAAAGGCAAAGAGCGGGCTCTCATTTTACCAAACAACTCATGACTCTGTGCTCCTGTGGGCTCCCCATGACAGGCCATAGAGTCATGTTTAACTTCTATTTCTTCATGTAATCTGAAGATTTTCTGATGCTCTCCTATTTCAAATATTTGACTTATAACAGTAAGCATAGGTTTCTGAATCTCTTACTAATAATCTGTAATACAATTACTAATATATAACAACATCCAAAATAAAATTTTTCAACACTGGGGAATAGGAAAATAACAAAGACAATTTACTATAAATTAACCAAACTATAACTAAATCAAGATGGGATCAAGGCCCAAATCCTTCCGGAAGAGGATTTGAACAGTTTTGACCAGTTTTTGGAAGATGGGTGGGAACAAATATATGTCCACTGAAAAGTTATTTCAAAGCCCTCTCATTTTCCTAAACGTGGGACACTGCTATAAGTATTTCTTGGAGATATTGAACTGGCCAGGCAAAATGCATTAAGAGAATGTAGTCCTTAATTAACATAATGAATTGAAGCTTAATTAAAATGTACAATTTTATATATGAACATAGATTATATGAATCAACTTCTCCACACGATGTAGGGTCTTTTAATCAATTTTATAAGGCATTTAGCAATGAGTATTTTTGTTTAACCCCACCATATTGTGGTGATATGGTAATGTGGAAGGGGGAAAAAAAGCTTCTTAAGGTTTCATGATTATGAATAGACTGAATTAGTTAATACAATACTCATATTTGTTAATATAATAATATTGCAAATTTCAAAGGTGAGATTGGCTGCAGTAATATTGTATGTTCAGATGCAAGCATATAACCTTCAACTTTAAAACCTAAGAAACCCACTGAGGCCATGGAACAGTTTTGTTTAACATCCTAGGTTCATGTAACTAGCAAAATGTTTCAACCTAACAAGGCAGAAAAAAAATCATTTCTTCTAACAATATTGTGCATTGATCCAAGAAAGGAAGGACTGAAAAATAATCATCTTAAAAGCTGATTTTTTCCTTCCCTTCCTTCCTTCCTTCCTTCCTTCCTTCCTTCCTTCCTTCCTTCCTTCCTTTTCTTTCCTTTCTTTCTTTCTTTCTTTCTTTCTTCCTTTCTTTCTTTCTTTCTTTCTTTCCTTCCTTCCTTCCTTCCTTCCTTCCTTCCTTCCTTCCTTTCTCTCTCTCTCTTTCTTTCTCTCTCTCTCTCTCTCTCCTCCTTCCTTCCTTCCTTCCTTCCTTCCTTCCTTCCTTCCTTCCTTCCTTCCTTCCTTCCTTCCTTCCTTCCTTCCTTCCTTATGATTTTGTAACTGACTAGTGGAAATTGAATTTGTGTGTGCCTCTGTGCCATCAATTGGGTCACAAAAATGGGCTTTGAAGGATTTAAACCAATCTGTCCAATCAATCTTTCAGCCAGTGATATTTCATTAGTGACAGGAACAGTTTCTTGAAATTAGGCTCTTGCAACAAGTAGTTAAACTAAAGGGTCATGCCTGATCGTTTCTATTTAGCTTTCATGCTCAGCTGAAGCCTTCCATTTTCAACTCAACAGTTTGACAGAAGTTGTCTCTTCCTTCCTTATCTGCTTTCCTGACAGTGGGAGGCAGATAACTTTTACTAAGAAGAATCTAAATCAGAATTTGCAATCACATAGGTTCCTCTAAGGCAGCAATCACAGAAGTATAAAGAAATCACCATTCAAAAAAGGAATGGCAGAAAAAAACAGAATAATTCAAAATGAGATGCTCTCACTGTAGAAGACTGACACAGCATGTTTCTGGGAGAAAGTAAAGTTCTGGCTACAAAAAGAAATTGTGGCCTTCTAATGCAAGTCTATGAATGTATATGAAGAAATCTCCAAGGATTATAAATTTAAGGAATTTAACACTGTTGCTTCCATGATTTCTGCTAAGAATCAGTTTATCTGCTTTATCTGTCAACCAGTGGTGAGATTCAATTTTTTTTACTACCGTTTTTGTGGGCATGACTTGGTGGGCTTGGCAGGGGAAGGATACTGTAAAATCTCCAGTCAGAGGTGGTATTTGCCGGTTCTCTAACCTATTCAAAATTTCTGCTACTGGTTCTCCAGAACTGGTCAGAACCTGCTGAATACCACCTCTGCTGTCAACCCAGAAGCTGACCTGACTGAGGCCATCTTGGAGTTTCAGTGTTGCCACACTAGAGCTGAGGGATAGGAAGGACGGATTAGAGATAGCTGGGGTTCTGTAACCAAAATAAAAAGTTTCTCTTGGGAACCAAAGTTATTGTCACACCTGGCCCAAGGAAGGAGGAGTGATGTCACCAGGCAACCAGACAGTGTATTGATTGGACCATGTTTGGGACTGAGGGAAAACTTTTACTTTTAATTAGGTGAAAACCTCAGGAACTTTCAGAGTTGGTTTTCACCAGATCTGGGCCAATATGATATCCAATAAAGCTATTCTTTGAGGAATCTACCTGCCTCAGAGTTTTGCTTGCTATGGGTCTATTATTTGGAACCCTGACATTATCTTTATGGCAGGAAGATAGAGTCTATGAGCCTCAAATGTTGTTGGATTACAGCTTCTAGCCTGTGCTGGGTGCCCCCTCCACCCTGAGACACCTCTAACTCCTAATCTTATTGCTCAGCAGCTGAGTGCCATCTCCTTTTTGCTCTCTTTGATACTCCTTTTTTGGACCCATATTTTCTAGCAAACACCTGAGTCTTCTTTAAATGACTCTGTCTCCATAATATGATTCTTTCCTATGCTTAAAGTCTCTGGAAATTTTAATTGGGCAAAGTAAAAAACCAGTCTATGCTTCTAGTTACTGCTGAGAAAATTAACTCCTTTCCGTACTTTTCTCCTAAAAGTAATATACATAGCTGATAAGATATAACATAACTAGTGCATAGTCAAATGGAAGAATTACTTTAGGTTATTTTCAAATAAGTAGCACACTTCTAACAGACAGTTTTTAAGGTGAAGGAATGGTTTGAAAAATAGAAGAAAAATAATACAAGGTAAGTTCTAGCCAGCCTAAATTAAGGAATAAAATTTCTAACCCTCAAACCAGATAACACTGATCTCCCAGACTTTTAAAACTAAACCAGTTAGAAATGATTACATGCTATGTTGCTGTCAGAATAATGAAATATTGATCACTTAAATAAATCTCACTTTTGGGATGAGAATATATAATTGTAGGTAAAAATTCTGTACTCAAACAGTTATGGAATATTATCACTATGGTTAGCTAAGGAAGAGAGGGGAGGCCTGAAGGCCACTCTATCTAGACTAGACAAATTAACCTCTTATCCTTTTTTATAATTCGGGGAAAATAGTAGGTTTTTAATGTAATCAATTACATCATTGTTTCCATATAAAATGCTTAAGTAGGTCAGGGTTATTTTGCATCATAGACAGGATAAACATTTTGGATGTCAATGAATTATTTATACATAATGTCAAATGCTCAAATGACAGCTGAAATAAACAAAGTCCCTGAAATTTAAATATCACAGTGGTGGCATCACAGTGCATAAAATAATACTGTGCTAATTTGCATGCTAACACTCAGCATGGTTTTGTAGCAGCACATTATCTGTAGGATTAACAGACTTTTCTTCCATAATGTACTTTCTAATTGTACCTCCTAACTGCCTTATAATTAATCTTTAAATAAATGAAAACAATTTTAAATTAAAAATGCTGGTTTTCTCACTTGTGGCTACAATGCCATTCTTCACAGATATCTGACATTTTGATTTTTGAACAATAACTTTGAATGCTTGACAACCATTTATTTCATTATAACATATTATTTGATAACTGCTTTGTCTTGAATCATCTAATTGCCAAATATGCCTATAAAAGAAGACCCCTGTTTGCTGCTTTCATAGAACTTATAGCAGCATTTGATATGGTAAATAGAGACATACTATGGAATAAACCGACATATCTTAAAATAGAACCCAGACTCCTGGCTTTGATTAAAGCCCTTTACACAAGTACCTGTTTGAGGGTGTGGTATGGGGTTAACAGGGCCCTGACTAACAGGATTTGCACAAATAAAGGGATAAGGCAAGGGTGTATCCTGGTCCCATTATTATTTAATTTATGCATCAATGACTTGCTAGGGTTAATGAAGGATACCATGGTACACATGCGGATGATCTTAAATACTTACTCTAACAGCTTGTTTTATGCTGATGATATGATTTTATTATCATACACACAAATAGGATTATGTAGGCTATTAAGGAGATTTAGCTCTTATTGCCAGGATAACTCTTTAATCATTAGTAAATCTAAATCAAAAATAATGGTGTTTGGAAGAAACCATCAAAGACGTAGGTGGCAATTGGATGGTGAACCAATTGAACAGGTTAATTCCTTTGTATATATGGGCGTAACTTTTTCCAAGACTGGATCTTGGGCCTGCCATCATCAACGGAGTACATTTAGAGCAAAAGCCCGTTTGAATTTATTGCTCAAACTAAAAATAAACCCATAGTTATCCAGGGTCCCTAGTCCCATTAATCAAGGTTTATAAGGCTAAGGTTACCACAGTGCTCTTGTATGGATCAGAAATTTGGGGTCTTTACTCAACCACAGTCTTAGAACAAACACAGTCGCACCATTTGAGATGTATTTTGGGTGTAGACCCAAAAACATCTGCTGTAGCAGTTAGAGCTGAATTGGGAATTTATACAATTCAGGCATTATCTAGAATTAGAGCTTACAACTACTGGTGCAAAGTTAATGAAATGGAGACTGATAAACTAACCAAATTATGCCTACTAGAGCTAATAAAACTATAATCACAAATCTCCTGGATCATTAAACTAACAAATTTTGTAAGAAGCTGTGGTCTTCCTATCTCTTGTGTAACAGGAGAACAATCTAAAAAAAGAGTTGCCCAAAGTATTAAGGATATAGATGCACAAACTGATATAGCTATCCTTAGTAAGGTAGGTAACTTGAAATGGTTGAGTAAATACAAATGTACTTTTCAAGTAGATAGCTACTTGAAGTGACAACTCCCAAAACATCTTAGGGAGATATTCACAAGAGTGAGATTGAACAGCTTGACACAATGGTTAGATATGGGAGATTCCATGCAATACCATACAATGAGTGTCTCTGCATTTGCAGAGCAGCAGAGGTAGAGGACCTGGCTCACATCCTATTTGACTGTTGCCTGTATAAGAGGATGAGAGACAGGTATCTTGGTCTATATATCAGACAAATGACCCATTGGGATACCCATATCAAAATAACTTACCTTATGTCCGGCCAGAAGTTGAAAATAAGATTTAAAGTAGCACAGTATTTAAACAAAATGATTCAGTTGAGATCTGCCTATGTGGGATTGATTGCGGTAGATTGCAAGGGCGACTCTGAAATATAATGTTATTATATTTTATTTATATCTTAAATTATTGTACATTATTACAATTTTATTTTGGATTGTATTTTATTACTATTTTATCTTAAATCGTATTTTGTCTAGATTCCATTTTAAATTGTATTTTATCAAGTTCCATTTTAAATAGTATTTTATCAAATTTCATTTTGAATTGCAGGAACTTCCGGTCTGCAGCGCTTCGGTGCAGGCAGGAATCTGCGACTGTGCATGGTTTCTGCCTGTGTTCACTGCCTGAGTGCCCCGAGTCATCTGGCTTCGGGGCTAAGCCACCTTTGCAGAAGGTGATGAAGACAGGGGGGCTCTGGCAGGTACGAGAGACATCGCATCTCTCTTCCCTAGCCGGCTAAATCCCCTTTTCCGAAAGCAGCTGAGCGGCGGTCAGCAATGGCCACCACATAGAAGAGCTCAGCCGGAAAAAGAAAGTACAGGAGGAGCTGTGAAGAAGTGAAAGTGATCTTTGCTGACCGGGACGAAGCAACAGTGAAAGTATTCTGATATTTAATATTTACTAAAGATACATTGTTCCCAGATTGTACAAGCGGCGAATGGATATTAAAGGGAAAACTTTTTTTCTTTTCACTCTCCTTCCAAACGGAACAGTGATAGAACTCTATGAGAAATCGGAAAACCCGCATTGGAGGTATGGTAAATGCTAAAGACTATGCTGATGCTAAGGGGATATGGATTTCTGAATATTTAAAGAAAAATCTTTTTTTGCTGTAAGTGGGAAGGGAGAGGAAAAAAAATTGGAGTAGAATTTGAAAACAAGGAGAAGACTGCCTAGAATTTTAAAGAGCTATTTGAACATTAATAAGACTTCAAAAAGACATATTCTAATTGGAACTTTGTGATTCAACAGTAACTTGGTGACTTTGGATTTTCTGGGAATTATTTTTGCTTAAAAGCATTTGGGTGGTTGTTTTGGGAAAAAAAATTCTCTTTATAATGGCATTATCTGTGGATGAATCAAAAACTGAATATCAAAAATATAAAAAGGGAGAACAAGAATGGAAAGGTACTTTGGGCACTCTTTTTCAATTTCTAGAAATGGTGGTATGTACTTAGGGAGAATCGATTGCACAGCAGGATGACTGGGATAAAGAAGAAGCCATCTTTGATGAACATGTGATTTTATTTGGGGAGGAGAAGAAGGAGGAAAAGAAAAAGGGGATTTTAAGACTTAAAAAGACAACCAAAAAAGATAAAAATGAGTTGAAAGGTGGGTACAAGGTTAGAAAACAACAGAAAGGGGGAAAGCAGAAGAAGAAAAGGGAGGTGGAGAGACAAAGGGGTAAAAAGGGTAAGGAGAAGAATAAGCAAGGGAGAAAGGATGGGATGAGAAGTCTTAATGACCGGAAGCAAGATTTAAAGAAACAAAATTTATTTAGAGACAATGGGTAAATTTAATTGAAAAAGGGATTCTGTAAGGTACATAAGATTTTGTTTTTATATTTGTTTTTAGAATAAAATGCTTAAGATATAAATGAGTATTAATATGTATGATTAATTTCTTAATGGTATTGACAGTGGTATTAGCCACATTATATATCTATAAATCTGTTCTTTTGTTGTTGTTGTTCTTTCTTTTCTCTTTTTTTTTTCTATATAATACATTGTTTAATTTTAGAATGTACTAAACAGAATCCCAATATAAGTTATGTGTGATATTAAGTATTATTAGGTTAGGGGAAAGAGTTAAAGGCGTCATACTCCAATCAGTGTATAGGAGAAGTTTTGTTTAAAGAGAAAAGATGAATGGATAGCTGAGAACAGACAAAGAATGACAAGTATTATGGTTTGAACTGAGATGAGATAAGTAGAATAAAACTAAGAGAGTTAAAAGAAGGAAGAAGCTATATAGAAAATGGAAAATGGTAATAAGATATGGAATGGTATATAAAAGGAACATGATTTTTGAAGTTGTGTCTGTACGATGAGTTTTAACCTGGGATCAAGCAACTTTCAGAAAAGATGTTTTATGTTTTTATGTTTTATGTTTTGTCTGTTTGTGTATTGGAAGAGAACAATGAAATTGTAAATAAGACAGATGGATATAAAAATGTATACAATCTAAAGTAAAAGAGATAATTTGAATAAATAGAAGGAAAGGGAGTAATAAAGAGAAGTTGGGATAAGATATGAAGTTGAACAGATAAGGTAAAATATATATATTAAACTGTGTTTATATGGAAATGTGATAATTTGGAATTACTCTGTCTTTAAATAAGATGTATTGGTTCTTTCAGAAAAAGGTTCTTATGTTATTATATTCTATGTTCTGTTTGTCTGTATATTGTTTTGTAAAATTAATAAAATTTGCTTAAAAAAATTCATTTTGAATTGCTTTTATTAAATTTTAGTAACAAATTGTTGCTGGAACTTTGTACTTTGATATCGCCCAAGGGATAATCAATAAAGACTTATTATTATTTAGGTATATAACCCCCTTGGTATGACAGCAAAATGATGGTGATTATAATCTGTCACATTTTTTAAACTACTGAAAAATCCAAGGAAGAAGAGGGATGACACTTCACTAACATTTCTCCATGCTGATCAATTCTTTCCATAGTTTTAGAGTTGAATAGTATACTCTAGAGTGTCATGCAGCTCTCAAAATCTTGGCCTGAAATCCTTCCAAAATTTGCAACAAATTGCATTTTTTAATGGTAGACAAAGGGAAATTATATAAAGCAGAACTGATTTTAAAGGTTCTCAGAAATTGGTGAAATAATTGAACAGAGAAGAGACCAAGACCACAGCTCTATTATTTCAAAGTAACACTATAAACATATTTGAATGGTTTATGATTAAAAGGAATCAATGTGAGCTAAAAGGAACAAAAATTATTTAGAAAAGTGGTCATTCAGAAACTGAACTTTTGAACAGAAAAAAAATCCCAGTGAAAGACAAACATTTTAACACTTTCACTATCCATAACATGTTATTATATGATTTTCAGTCCTTCTTTTTGAATTTAATGAATGGGCCAAAATTGACTATAAATTCTTTTTGAACACAATATAATTTTGATTTTTTTTTCATAAGACATTTGTTTTCATGTAGCAATATAATAACACAAAATATATACAGAAATATCTTTTATTACTGCAGTTATATAGATTTTAACACATAATTCAGGCAGACAGGCAACTTTTCCAGTGTGAACTATAGCTACTCAAAACTTGTATTTATTTATACATTTATTCAGACCCCTTTTCATAAACTTTTCAGTTCTATTTTTTTTTCTATTCACCATACAGCCAATCACTGGAATGCTACCTTCCCTATAATGTATAATTGCTACATTTTCCACAGCAGTTCAACTTAACTAGAAATGTTGGTCATTTCCTTTTATTATTGTGTTGTGTTGTATTTTGTTGTGTTGCATTATATTAATATAAAATTTATATTCCACCTGTCTCGCCTAGAGGTGACTATATATTATATATGGATGAAGTCATTTTTTGCAACATTATTTAAACCTGTCTTTCCCATTTTGATATCCTCTGTGAACATAAGTTCCAGAATGTTTGTCCAGAACAAAATTGGTATTAGCCAAGAATCCAGGGTATTGTATTGCAACACAACTGATGGGTTAGGCAATGCTGATATAATTAATAGCTATAATTGTGGGCTTCTCTTTAGTAAATATTCAAGCAGAACATTCTACTTACCATAAACAGCTATTTTGTGAATATTTTCATTCAGATTTCTGCATTGATCAGGGAATTAGACATTGTAGCCTAAATGGCCTCTCACAATGTTTCTTTGATTTTTCTGTCCACTCTTTATTGCATGCTAGTTTAAGGCTGAGCTACAATTGTCACAGGAATGGCATTTAAATACATGTACTCATCAACTTATGACCATAATTGAGGCCAAAATTTGTATTGTTGAGTGGACGTTTGTTAAGTCCCCATTTTATGACATTTCTTGCCATAGTTGTTTAAGTGAATCACTGCAGTTGGTAAATTGTTAAGTGAATCTGGATTCCCCATTGAGTTTGCTTTGCAAAAGGTGATCACATCATCCTAGGATGCTGCAATGGTCATAAGTATGAACCAGTTGCCAAGCATCTGAATTTTGATCACATGACCATGGGGCTGCTGCAAAGGTTGTAAATGTGAAATAAGTCATTTTTTTCAGTGCCATTGTAACTTTGAACAGTCACAAGATGAACTGTTGTAAGTTGAGGACTACCTGTAAAAGACTCCCTCCTGATATCTTGGATGAGTGAATATTTGTACAAAATGCCTATTTTAGGAGGTATCTGTCTTTCTGCATAAAATGTAGAAATGCAACCTTCACAAACCAGAACTGGAAATTTATGCAGGACATTTCTTCTCTTTGATCATCTGATTCTATCGAGAATTTTCTGAGTATTAGCTTGACAAAGTATAGCTGCTCTATCCTATCCAACTGTTTTTTTGATGTCCCATAAAAGTCTGGAATCCAGCACTAATGAGGCTGTCAAATACTGCCAAATCTGCTTTTAGCAATTCTGGCTCTGTATTTGTTGTATTTCCTTTATATTTAGGAGACACACACACATACACACATGTACACATAATCACAAACCCACACATCTTTTATGGGTACAGTCTCTATAAATATGTTTTGACAAGCTATTATCTTATTGTGTAAAAGTTTAAAAATAGTCAATAGTCCATCTTTATGATATGCAACACTAAATGAAAAGCATCAATGAAAATAAAGCAGCAACAAGACAATTATTAAAAGTATTCATCATGCATTCGCAAAATTTTGTCAACACTGAGAATGAAGAATGAATTATTAATTATTTGTAAGAATTAATTATAAAGGAGTGAAAAATAAGTTAGGGGAAATGGAGCTATGACAAGGCTCAATATTTACAAAAGACAAAAAAAAAAGCTGTTGCTTTTTAAAAAGATCTTGTCAGTAGATTTGATATGATCCAAATCTAACCTCTAAGCTGTGAAAAAAAATGAAATCCCTTCCTCTGCCATGAGAGTTCATAATTAGGTCTTGGAACAAATGCTGTGGAAGCATTTGCTGAAGTTGAGACGCTTTTTCATAATTGCTATTGTTTTGAATTATACGGGGGAGACAACAAAAAGGCAAAGGATTGCTTCGTTGATAAGCATTTCTCTTTCACAGTTACTTTTTTTTTGGTTGTTGTTCTCTGTTGTGCAGTCTGCATGGACAAAATACTGGCTTTTCTGTCAGTAAATGCAAATTAAAATAAAGTACTTTCCCCTCCAGTTTCTGCCAGAGTAGTGCTGCAGATGTAGCTTGATCAGTCTTGTGAAGGATGAAAAGACAGTTTCTGCTTCATTCCCAAATTCAACCTACAATGAATCAATGATCAAAGGAATACCAGCTAGAGTAATTTTAGGGAATGAGCCCTTTGTTCATCTCTGAAATATTTTATTTTGCTTCCAACCTGCCTTCCATTGAGGACCTGTATACTGCACAAGTCAAAAAGAGGGCTGTGAAAATATCTCCAGACCCTTCACATCCTGGACATAAATTGTTTCAAAATGATGCTGTAGGTCATTACACACCAGAACAACTAGACACAAGGACAGTTTTTTCCTGAATGCCATCACTCTTCTAAACAATTAATTCCCACAACACTGTCAAACTATTTACTAAGACTATATTACTATTATTCTTCTCATCCTTCCTATTAGCTATCTCCTGCCACTTATGACTATAACTTTCTTGCTTATATTTTTACAATTTATATTCTTTTAGTTTCCTAGCATGATTTGATTGCTTATTTAGTATCCTATGACTATCACTGTTGTATCTTATGATTCTTGATGAATGTATTTTTTAGGTACACTGAGAGCATATGCACCGAAGACAAATTCCTTGTGTGTCCAATCACACTTGGCCAATAAAAAATTCTAATTTATATGATAGGAATCTGGCTTAGCTAAGAAATGTATATTCAACAATAACAGCAACACAAGCAATTATCTACTCTGGGTGCCTAAAATATGCATATCCATAGCTTTGGAATCTGGTACTGATTGCATCCCCGGATTTCTGTTTATAGTGTATATTTAAAATGTATGGGTACAGTAGCAGTGAATCGGCCCTTGCAAAAACAAAAGGAGGCATATAAAATATGGCCACCAAGAGTTGCAAAATTGTGGAAAAAGCAGAAAGTGTTGAATTTAAAAACATAATGGGTATAAGAAGGGATTGTACTTTCATATTGCCAAAAGACAATAAACTACTTAAAGGGGCTTCAACTTGATGGATTGATTATTTGATATTCATTGCCATTGTAATTCATTATTCTCTTCTTTTCCTGCTTTTAGTCATTCTCTCTTCACCACCACACACACCCCATCCCCTTTTTATAACTTTAGAGCCTTCCCAGCCTGAATGCCTTAATAAGGGCTGATTTGTTTGATTATCCTTTTGTTTGTTTTCTTAGCTGTCCATGATATTCTTAAGAGACTATGGAGATTCTCAATTATCCAGGTTCAGGCAACGGGACTTTCTTCATTTTTTCCTTGAAAATATTTTCTTGAAAACAAACTAAAGAAGTTTCTTGGATGATAAGTGAAACATCTTCAAGGAGAAAAAAAAACTTTAATTCCAGATATTCCAGAAATTGGTTGCCCTAGAAGGAAATGATCTTTTTCAATGTGATATTAAATGCTCTTTCAATTATGACTGCAGTTGCTGGATAGATCTATACTTTGACCCAATTATTTCAGACTTAATACCAGAATTTTCAAACTGACCTGGTATCAGTTCAAACTGACCTGATATGCAGTTCTTTCAGCCATATTATTATATGAAAGAAGTTAAATATTCAATAAGATAGTGTTCCTACAGCATTTTGCACTAGCTGGAACTTGTAACCTAAGCCCAAGAGGATTTCCAGAATGATTGTCTTTTATTCCCAAAAGAAATTGTGGTTAGTTTCTGCCTTTTAGCATCAGCTAACAACAATAAGCAGCAATTAAGAAATGTGTTATAAATTAACCCTTTGATAGAGCAGCATTGAAGGCTTTCAAAAATATATTCAGGCACTGTGAAATGCTTATATCTACATGACCAGAATTGTGTAAGCAATGGTTTTGCCAGTGATACTCTATAGAAACAAAAGCTGGACTTTAAAGAGGGGAGATATATTGTCAATACTTTTGTATTCTGTGTTGGAGAAGACTTCTGAAAACACCACAAGTAGTCAAGAAAGCAAACAGATCATAGAACAAATTAACCCAGAAATCACATTTGAGATGCAAATAACCAGATTCAAATTATCATATTTTGGACACATTATGTGAAGTTCCAGTTTCATTAGGAAATCACTAATGCTGGGAAAAATGGAAGGAAAGATAAGAAAAGAACAAGCAGAATTTTCATTAAAGGTGAATTCAGTTATAGTAGCAATTGTTGCTAAAAGTCAGCAATTATTTGATTGCACATAATGAATGGATGAATCAACCAATCAACAATTTTGTGATGGGATTCAGACAAGTTACTTATATACAATATATATACAGAGATCACTTCCTTTAATCCTATAAAAAGGACAATTGTAATCCAAAGGGTTTCTCTCCTCTTTTCAATAAATTATCATTTGAATAATTAATTTCCAGTCTATATCCCTAATATGATCTTACAAAAAGCCCTGTGGGGATCTTCATGTAAAGATTATTATCATCCTGGCAATGTAGTTTAAAACAGATATATAAACAAAAATTATTTGGAATTTTAAAGATAACAACTTCATTAATCTTCATTAATTTACAGTACAACAGTAATCTTTGCAGGAAGGACAAATTTGTGTCTTCTCTGTACAAAGAATTGCAAGCTTTATACATTCTGGAAAAGGAAAAGAAGTTGAACTTCCTTTAAGAGTAAAAACTAACAGCAAATCAATCTATTTAAAAGACTTAGATGAAACTCAACTTTGATAGGTTTACAACAATAATAAAAACTAGAAAACAGTAATATTAAAAACCTGGTGCATAGAAATTCACACATCTTTGCATTTAGTACATAAAATGCATATATATTAAGGAAAAATATTTATGAAAATGGTGTATTATGTTCAAAAAAATATGCTAAAAAAACCCCTTACATTAAGAAAAACCACCCGCAAAGAGTTGGATTTTTTAAAAAACCCACCCTTATGGTCACAATTGAAATCTGTTGGGAAAATAAACTAAAAGAAACATATGGAAAAGCAAATGAAATATTTTGGGTGGCGAAAGGGGAGAGAGGTGGCAAGAACCAAAAATAACCCCCATCATTTACATCTGACAAACATTCAATGTTTAAGAAATTGAACACTGGGCCTTTAAAGCAGTTTTTAAACCACTTCTGTCACTGATTGCTTCAAAAGATGTTGAAGGACAGCCTTCGGTTTTTCTGTGGCATTCTAGCAGCAAGACTGCAGGCAAGTAAAGGACCATCCACTGCACATAACAGTCTGAATTTTCAATGGAATTAGGCACCTGAGCCAATTTCCACACCATTAGGATCCTTTCTATAAGCAGGGCTACTAAAGAAAAGCAAGCAGAAAAGATTAGTTTTCCTCCTCACTGCTTTAAGTGAAGCTCTGAGCCCCTGATACAAAAACTAAAGCTGTCCAGGAGAAACCGCAAAGCCCAGTGAGAGAGTAGAAACAGCTATTGCCTGTAAATTCCTATTGCAAAAACACTTCAAGAGTAATCTGCTGTTGCCCAGCAATTTAATTCTGATGTCTCACCATGCAGAAGAAAAGTATAAGAAAAAGCAGCATTTATTTGAAACTCTTTTTAACTGAGAAATTACACAGGTTTGGCTTACAAAGTTTCACTCATTTTCCCTTGACTTTTCAGATAGTGTCCAGCTGACAATTTAAGAAATTTTATTTTATCCTCTTGTTATTTAAACAGGGAAAAATCAAAAGCAGATAATTGATTGGAAGGACTATGATAGTCCTAGTCAAGTGTCAAGGAAGGGCTAGGGCAGGGGTGTCAAACTGGCAGTCCATGGGCCAAATGTGTCATGCACAAGCCGTGCCCACCCCAGCTCCCGGAGGGACAAAACATCACATGATGGCAATGTGACATGGCGAGTTTGACACCCGTGGACTAGGGTTAGTTTTATTTCTGCCTTCAATTAATGATTTCCATCTTAGACTCTGGTCCAGAAGGCTTTTCTTCATGGTAATCTAAGATACTTGTCTCCTGCACTGTTCTTGACTACAGTATTCCTGAAGTGAGCCTTAAAAATTGTTCAGTACCAAGAACAGTGGCAAACAGACTGAGGAGAGGCTTGGAAATAAATGTTAACAGTTTATTTTGCTAACAGAGTTTGCTAACCATGGCTGCTCGGCTCACAACAACAGCAGCCCCTCAATCCATCTGACAACCCTTTTATACTCGGCTGTCAGAGTCATCAACCAATAGGAACACTTATCTGTTCTTACTAGGGGAATGGACCAGAGTGAGAACAGAACATAACAAAAATGATAATCCCAGAAGGACATTTTTCCTTTTCATCTATGAAGAAAGGACAACACTGACCTCAGATATCCAGTAAGGATATGGACACTGATCTGTAAGGCAGGCAAAAAAATTATATTTTAGCCAGTACAAATTACTCTATTTTTCTATTTCTCCATCCATCTCTATCTCCATCTTTCCATTTGTCTATCTCTCTGTTACTTTAAACAAAATTGTAGTTTTGGGTTTTTTTTAAAAAAAAACATTTACACAATAGAGCAAAACTTCTCTTGAAGCAGTGGATTCTTCTTTGTTTGAGGTCTTTAAACAGTGGGTGCATAGCCATCTGCTAGAAAGGCTGTAAGTACGGATAGCAGGAACACCATTCCCAAAGGTGCTTTTTCAAGGGGCAGCTGGATTTTTCCACCAGCAACAAGAGATCCCACCAGCAGTTACAAGAAAAAGGTCATTGATTTTTTGCAACACCTACTGAAGGACAATGCCATTGACAAGCCACAATATTACTATTTTTACCCTGCAGAAACCACCCCATATGGACTCCCCAAAACCCACAGAGAGGAAAGTCCACTCAGACCAATTGTCAGCAGCATCAACTCTGTCACCTACAACATTGCAAAATACCAGAAAATCCAGTTACCTCTGGAAAAAGCACCTTTGGGACAATCATGTCTTGGATGACTAAGAATCTCCATAGACATTTCTGCATCAGGCAGGAAGTTGAACTATGTGGTTCCCAAGACCTCTTTCAATCCTCACATTCTATGATCATATGTTTATCATTTGAAACATTTGAAAAGATTAAAAACAATCCAAAGAGGAACTCTGTAGGAAAATAACAACCAACAGAGACAAAGAGTACTCTTTTTAGCATGAACAAGGCTTCTTCTTAATTTAAAAAGAAGGGGGGAGGGAGAATCTCTATACAAGAAAAATGGCCCATTTAAAGCCCATTAGCAACCCATTCATAAATGCTGTGTTTATAACTGACAGCCATATTTCTATAATAAATTGACTAAAATGTTTTATTTGACATAAATGAGAGAAGAAAATATAAATGAAAAATAGGGGATAAGACAGCATCTACTCATTTTTATATATCTAATACTCTGTTAGAGAAAATACTGGTTTGTGATTTAATATTTGAAGCACAGCCACCAACCACATCAGGAGACAGGATATTGAAAACAAGCATATTTTATAGAAAGGAATTTATCTGAGATACAATAGATTATGGAGGCACATTAAAATGCAAGAACTTGAATGAAATGTTAGATTTCAAAAACACTGTGGGATCATGACTGATGGTTCTTTCAGAATCCTGCCCTCACATAGTACCTGGGATGGGCTCAACCCTTTTGAATGGAGCACCAATCTGGATTGGATTATTCAGAGAATGGTCCAGCAGAGATCAAGCTGCTTCATTGGAAGAAGTGATTTCTTCACATCCTTAGTATAAATACAATGTTTTTCTTTCATATTGTATGTCATCACTCTCAGAAGATAGCAGAAAGCTAGTAAGACATAAATATTCTTAGAAAGGTCCAATATTGAACATGAGAATTTTTTTTATTTTATTTTGTTAAAAGTTATCATGGTAGGAAATATAAAAATATAAATAAACTTTCAGTTCTGCCAAGACAATATTGTATAAACTGTCTCTAAGCCGTGTTACGATACTGTGTTGATCATGAATGCAGATGTGGAAATATGCAGTATGTTGTTATTTGATCTTTATTTTCATGGTCCATTATACACCTACTGCTTTCCTTAGAGATGAAGTATATTTTTATTGTCTCAGGTTCATAAAGCAAATTCAGAATGCCATGCCTTGCAAACCTCACATTTCACATTCCCTTCATTTCCCACACCTTTTGAAGAAGCTGCATTTGGATATAAGCACACACTTCATGCTGAATGCTTTTCATGCTATGCTTAGCTGAATAAATCTCAGAAGTGTTAATATAAAAAGAAGCAGAAGTAGCCTTTTACGCATGCAATGAAGTTGAGTTTGCTAACTAAACTGTAAAATGGGCAGAGATCAAACCCACAATTCTCATTTCCCACAAAACTGAACTATAAGTGCTGGGTTTTTTTTCTGAAAAGCAAAGAACAAGGTTAGGAAAAGCTGCATAAATTTTAATTTGCTGGACTAGTCTAATATTTCAGCTTGTTTACATTCCAACATTGACAGTTGCCAAAGAGTTTACATGGCACATATAATGATTTAAGCACCTACTGACATTTTCTATTATGATAAATCATTTTTCTAATATGAGCAGTGATTAATGTAAAGTACAGCATCTGCTGCATCTTGTACTATTCTGCTTTGGATGATTAGTGCTTCAAAACTATTTTGTTTTAAATACATAGTATTATATATGTTAGATGCTATTCAATGTAGGATTGTGGTGAAGTGAATAAACAAATGTGTACATTTAATATTTTCAAAAATATTTTAAATGGGGAAGAATACTGTAAAATCCCCATTCCCTCCCTAACCTGCTTTCCAGCTCCGTTCTCCTGTGCAGGGCAACAAAAGAAGACCCAGCTGATCAGTTAGGACTTGGGAGGCAGAGAATAGATGGGGTGGGGCCAGTTGGAGGTGGTATTCTGAACTCTTCAAAATTTCCACTACCAGTTCTCCAAACTACTCAAAATTTCTGGTACTGGTTCTCCAGAACTGGTCAGAATCTACTGAATACCACCTCTGCTTCCAAGGTTCCTTCCAACTCTGTCATTTTATTCTATTCTAGAAACATTTTTGCAAATAAAGTAAATTTGATATTTTAAGCCTTTTCTCTAAATGCTATGAACATTTTAGAGGGAGAACTCTGGCTAAAAATGTTGTCATTGTTAAACCAATTTATATTTTAAAATTTATTTTGATTTGTCAATACTTATAGGTATAAGTATATACATAGTTATGAATGCATGAAATGGGTACATATAAGAAAAATAAAAGAAACAATAGGACAGGGACAGTAGGCACGTTGGTGTGCTCATACAAGCCCCCTACAGACCTCTTAGAAAAGGGGTGAGGTCAAAATAGACAGTTTAAGGTTAAAGTTTTGGGGGTTTGAGGAAGAAATCACAGAGTCAGGTAGTCCCTGTCCTATTGTTTCTTTTTTCTTATATGTACCCATTTGATGTATTCATAACTATGTATATACTTATACCTATTCTCTTGTAAGTGATTGACAAATCAAAATAAATAAATAAATAAATAAAAGAGTATTCCAGACATGGGCCACTCTGTTGCTGAAGTCATATTTCCTGCAATCAAGTTTTGTACGATAACCTTGTGTTTGTTATGTGCCATTAAATTATTGATGACTCTTGGTGACCACACATATAGATTTTCTCCATGAGGAACTGTCCCTAACTTGGTTTTTCAGGTCTTTCATCACTCATGTAACTGAGCCTATTCATCTTGCTGCTGGTCATCTTCTCTTTCTCTCAACCCAGTTGATAAATAGCAGTCAATTAAAGTGTAGTTTCAATATTCAAGAGCATTCATATGGGTTGTTGAGAGAAAACTTTAAATACAGTGACAAGAATGCTGGTTGAAGTCTGAATAGCAGACTTGTGCAAATTGTTAAATAGCATGCTTCAGCATATGAAGAAGTCCATATGAAAGACTTGTGTTGTATTAAGCATCACAATTTTCTCCAAGCTTGTGCAGCTGCTCAAGCAACATGTTTGAAGGATTTGCACACCTTCACTAAATGGTAATAGAAATATAATAGAGTGCTACTCAATTCTCACTTAGTCATCAGATTAAATTGTTGATAAGACTGAGTTCATATAAACTCCAACTTTAAAGAAGAGCTTTCTTATTGTACCAATCCCACAACTGCACTTCCATCTCTAGCCCCATCAATATTTCACAATGCTTCCCTCTGGAATTTGTACTGTGAAAGAAGTCTAATTTGATACTATCAGTGTTCAGAGCCAGAGGCAACCACTGACAGCTTTTTAAGCAGTCTTATGCCACTGAGGATGGAAGCTAATGTGTTGGAAAGATAATGCAGTGAAGTCCATTAGATGTTGTGATAAAATAAGTTACTTGTACTTTCACATTTTAGACTAATGTAAAAAAATGTCCCATATTTATCAACACAGAGATTTTTTCCAAGGTTTCTTTTTAATCTACAATATAAAGTATTCTTGAAAATGTAATAAAATCTAATTATCTTACCATAAAAATATTATTTTTTCATTATTGTACTTCTTAGTGTGTCTGTATGTGTGTGTGTGTATTTGAATATTTCTGCACCTATCTGCATATAATTAAGTCACATGATTGGAGTCAGACAATTCATATCATATGTGATGCCTATGCTCCCTTTTCTTCATGTGATCTACAGGCCCTTTCTGCAACCCAGGAAGACTTTCAGAACTACATTTTAAATTTGGAGGCACCAATTTGTGGTTCAAGTTTTGCCTTATTATTTTTAAGGCAAAAAAAGTCTTCTTATTTTTAAATATGCTTAAATCATTTATTTCTTTAAAATTGCAACATACCAAAAAAAATGGGGAAAAAATCTAATTTACCTCAAATTGTGACCTCACCATATCATCAGCATGTCTCCTATATTCCTTAATATGATTTTTAGACACAAAAGAATTCTGAGAGCTGGAGCGACTAACATTCAAATGTCTACTTACCCACAAAGCTAACTAGATGCCCTTGGGAAAGTGTTTATCTGTAAATTCACCTATCTCAATGCAGATAATATGCTCTTGAATGAATCAAGGATGTTTCTTAAAAGGTAAAGGTTCCCTTCGCGCATACGTGCTAGCTGTTTCCAGTTTTAGGGAAGCCATCTCCTTTACAAAGCTGAAGAGGTAGTGCTGTCTGAAGATGCCTCCGTGATCATGTGGCCGGCATGACTAAATGCCAAAGGCACGCGGAATGCTGTTACCTTTCGACCAAAGTGGTCCCTATTTTTCTACTTGCATTTTTACATGCTTTTAAACTGCTAGGTTGGCAGAAGCTGGGACCAGTAACAGAAGCTCATTCCATTACGTGCCACTAGGGATTCAAACCATTGAACTGCCTACCTTTCTGATTGATAAGCTCAGACTTTTAGCCACTGAACCACCATGTCCTGTATATTTCTTGTAATAACTAAATATTGATACCCAAGTAGCCAGTGATAGGCGTCTGTCTTTGATTGGATGAGAAATAATGATGTTAAATACGTTTATTGCCAAAATAGAAAAGAAAACCCTGATGAGCTTTGCATTAAACATTTCAAGTTATAGATTAATCAATGCATACCCAACTACATGTGTTAAGAAAGACAGATATTGACTCAGAGCAACAATTTGCTGTCAGAACTTATGAACAGCCTACAAAATAGGAGAGGCTTCCTGCAAGAATATTGGTTATGTTGTCAGCATTGACAATGGTAACAAAGCATGTAAATCTTCCAACCTAATAATAAAGGTAAATGAGATTTTCTTCTTGCTTCTAAAGTGACATAGCTTTGATGTATAGAAATCAGACAATGAATGTTTTATACTGTTTGCAGCCTCGGAGTTGGAAAAAAATGGGAGGAGAACTAGTAGGATTCATTACATCAATAATTATAGGGCAGAGATCTTGCTGAATGCAATTCTCCTAAAAGAGATGTGACAAACTTTGATTCTGAAGACACGGTTCTGAAAAGTGAATGCTATGTATGGGAGAAAATGTCAACAAATGTACATATCTGCCTCCTTTCTAAAAAAAATCATATTACATTGAATTAACTATAAATCAACATTTTCAAAGTGATATTTTGAAGGCACTGAGGGAGTGAAGGCTATTTAGTCAGCAAATCCAAATCTGCTAATTACTTATGAAGAGAAGAAAAAGTCAAACTGGTGTATCCTGTAATCTGTATTAAGAAATAATGACACCATGGAGCAGCATTCTGTTCTGCATTTGACCTAGTGGGAGGGCAAGAAACATGATTTGTAAGCATGTCATTCAGGGATGCTTGCTAGGAAGACAGTCAGACTTGATCCAATTGAAATCCAATTAAAATGCACCATAGAGAGCATTTTAACTTACTGCACCTCTGTATGGTTTGCCAATTGCACAGTAGCAGATAGGAAAGCACTCCAGAGGGTTAACGTCATTTCCCAGAAGATCATTAGTTCCCCTCTTCCCTCTTTGGAAGAGCTTTATAGCTCCCGCTGCCTTAAGAAAGTTCAAAACATTCTCACCTTTTTTTGAACTATTACCATCTGGCAGACAGTACAGAATAATAAAAACAAGAACAAATAGGCTGAAAAACAGCTTCTATCCCTGGGTAGTAGCTCTTCTGAATTCTGCTGTATAGTACAGTGTTGGTGCAATGTCAGAGGTTTTCAGTTCAATTTGTGGAGGGTGAAGGATGTGTGTTTGTGTTTATTTTCATGGTCATGGTCATGATGTACACTGAAAATGGTGTTTGATTTCATTGTACGAGGTGCAATGACAATAAAGTAAACTAAATGAAAAGGGGACTTAAAAACTTTGAATTTGGGGCTTTAAATTACAAGAGTCTTAAATATGAGCAAGGTGAGTTACAATTTGAAACAGAGTTATATGTATTAGCTTCTGTGAAGGGCTTCTGTATTATCTATATTCACATTTTTATATAACCAACTTTTTATGATTTTTATAAAGATAGAATAGAGAAGAGAAAGTAAGTAGAAAATGGCAGCACAACCATTCTTATTCTCTCATAAACTCAACATGATAGGAATATGCACGACAGCATTACACTTGACACATTACACCATGAATATATTAAGCATAAGGAAGGCAGTTTTTGTTACTTCATATCTTCATGGCTGTCAGAAAAACTTGACAGAAGGTTAAGAAAAAGGGTGAACAATTAAATACTTGGTATCTACAGCATAAATTGATGAGCATTTTCATTCATTCACACAAATGAACCAAATGATGCTATTCCTGACACCTCAACAACAACAACAAACCCCCCTTTCTTAGCTTTCTCCAGAAAACATATTGCCAAAATAATGTTAACTTTGAATTTGAATACAGAAATTATGGTTGTCTTCATAGCGTGCTACTATATCATTAATAAAAGGATGTGAAATGGATGCAAGGGGAAGAAGAAAGTTTGAAGCAGATAAAATAAATAATTGTGCCCTGGGTTCCACTGGAAACACATCTGGAATTTTTATTTTTAATCCCAGGTCCTTGAAGAGGACCTAGGAATAAAGTTTGGAATGAACAATTATGGCTTAGTGTTCATGCTTCAATGGAATGTGGAGGAGGGAGGGGAATTTTAAAAGAATAATTTCTGAAATTTACATGATAACTAAGTGATAATTCTTTCTTCATAATGAAAATATCTGTTTACTCAAAATAATGCAAAGTTCTATATAGCTTTCCTTTTCAGGTGTGACACTGTAGTCATGGATCAGATAGTTCTGGATCATTTGAGAATCATTTTACAGAGGAAGAAATTATGTAGAGAAAAGGTAATATCATGGCTATGTTCAAGTAGAACCTAGATGGCCATCTGCCTGCAAAGCTTTCATTTGATCTCTGCACTAACAGGGTGTTGGACTTCATGACCTAAATATGCACTTCCACTTCCATGATTCTAAAATGACTATAACATCATAACCTTTCAAAAAACATGTTTCATGTAAAAGTGTACTCTGATATCAGATCAGAGGTGGTTCAGCAGGTTCTGACTAGTTGTGGAGAACCGATAGCAGAAATTTTGAGTAGTTTGGAGAACCGGCAAATACCACCTCTGACTGGAGATTTCACAGTATCCTCCCCCTGCCACACCCAACAAGCCATGTCCACCGAACCAGTTGTAAAAAATGTGAATCCCACCACTGTATCAGATGAATGACTAGCTATATGCTTTGGTCTAACATTTTCTCCTTCATCTAGTTTTAATAACTTATAGACTCTATAAAATAAAAATAAATATAGGATGCCCTTAAGTAGATATGTGATTTCTTTATAATGAAATAACCTAAAATATGATTGAAAATAGTATAATTAGCTTAATCTAAAATAACTATGAACAACAATAACAAATCAGTAGCTGATTTAAGATAACTTGATATGGGAAAGGAAATTAGAACAGGTAGAAAATGGTAGAAAACCTTTTTTTATCACTATAGGGATAGCAGGTTTACTACATGGTGCTAAAATGCATACATTATTTTAATTAATTTCTTTTTTGAGGAGGTGATCTTGAATATAATCTGGTCTTTTGAATTTACAAACATTACAATAAGTGTTTTTATGCTTTGTAGTAGTAGTTTATAATTGAAGAAAAAATAGCTAGCTTTATCAACGACACACATATGATAACTGAATGAATATGCATTGGTGAGCTATTAGGTACTGTGTAATTGTGCAGGTAGATATCATAAAGCAATCTATGAAATTTCCCTTGCTAAGCATGAACACAATTAAGTTTGTTTGCATACATACTGGTATATATAGTATTTATTTTGTATTAGAATAACCTTCCTTTTGTACGTGAATGTAAATTGGAAACAATTCACATGTTCTTCTCAGAGGTTTTCTTATTATCATTGCTTTCAAGTAATAGAATCCTGTATATCCGGTATATTACAAAGAAGTAGAATACACAGAGAAAGAATTAATTTAATGTGGAAATAAATATAACTTACAACATTACTAACATTATTAATGTATGACTCTAAAGTGTTTTAACATAGTATAGCAGAATACACAAGATAAAAAGATTGAGACTGAAGCTAAGTAGAAGGAAACACCAATCTTGCCATCCAAGTACAGTTATAAAGATGCTCAGCTAAAGAACGTATTGCATTTATTTATTTGCAATTGCTAAATAATAAGTTATAATATTGTTTTTGCTACCTTCACCTCATTGATCATCTGGATTAATCCTTGCACTTTTCTTGGCAAGGTTTTTCAAAAGTGGTTTGCAATTTCCTTCATCCTAAGCCTGAGAGTGATTGGTCCAAAGTAAGCCAGCTAGCTTTGTACCCAATTGTGGGATGTGGAATGTTCTGTGAGTTTGTTCTTTTTTTCCTTGAAGAAATTTCATTGCTTAAGCAAAGTAACATAATCAGTGCATGGGTGAATAAAGTTGCCTTCAAACTTCAATCTCTGATGGACTGAAGATGTTACCTAGTCTAGCAATGAAACATCTGTGAAAAAAAAAAGCTAGCTCAGAGGAAATCTAGAACCCAACAATTAAACTTTCAGCTTCAGATATTTTCCATTGTTGCTCTATATCAGGGGCGTCAAACTCAAAGCCCTCAGGCCAGATCCAGTCCATGGGATACTTAAATCTGGCCCATGCGAGTAGCAAAGGACCAGCCTGCAGTGCCTACTACTGAACTGGTAGTAACACCAGTTGAATCCCACCCCTGGGACCCAACAATCTACCAATGGAACAGTTTGCCTTCAGAAGTTGTGGGAACTTCATCACTTGAGACTTTCAAGAAGAGATTGGACTGCCATTTGTCAGAAATGGTGTAGGGTCTCCTGCTTGTGCAGGGGGTTGGACTAGATGACCTATAAGTTTTCTTCCAACTCTATCTGTTATCTTTTATATCAGTCTAATAAGATGCATATAGGCCAGGAAAAGAGATAAACGAGAACATATGTTTTGCTATCTCTACTAACTATGCTCTTAGCGGCTCATAGACACAAAAAGCCAGCGCACGCAAAACTGAGTTCTATCATACTCAAATAATCATTGATTTTTAATGTATTTGATGATAAAAAGAAATTACAGGTAGTCCTCAATTTATAACTACAATTGTCATTAAGTAAGACAATTAAGTAAGTGTCTTTCCCCCCATTTTACAACTTTTTTTGCACAATTGTTAAGTGAATCACTGCAGTTGATAAGTTAGTAGTAACCCAGTTATTAAATGAATCTGGCTTCCCCATTGATTTCATTTGTTAAAAGATTGCAAAAGGTGATCACATGATCTTGGGAAATAGCAATGGTCATAGATAAAAATCCAGATGTTGCCAAACATCTGGATTTTGATCACATGATTGTATGTTGGAAAGATTGTAACTGTGAAAAATGGTCATAAGTCACTTTTGTCAGTGACATTGAACTTTGAATGGGACTACCTGTATATAAAAGAAGTAAACATTTGTTACATTAGCATGTAAGTAATTGCAACATATGCATTTTTGCAAGCATTTTTCTCAAAATTCTTTTTCTCTCTTTGTCTCTCTGTGTGTGCAGATGAGTACACATCTCCCACTCCACATTTTATATAGCATTTTCATTATGCAGGTTTTGAGCAAAAAGACTTTGAGATGGAAACTCATTGTCTAAGTGAATTATTTGCCCATTTATGCTGCACAAGATTCACTTTGAAATCGTTTCTTGACAACAAATCTATATCCCTTTATTATTTCTAGTTGCAGCTTGGTTGCCACCTTGCAAGCCAATGATTTGAACACAAGTCAAAGTAATGAATATCTTTGTAATTCTGTAGTTTTAGACTAGAACTAGTTGTGAACTTAATACTCAACTTTAAAAAATGCTCTTAACTTTTGTAGTATGCCATTTTCATATATATATATATATATATATATATATATATATATATATATATATATATATATATATATATATATATATTCCTTAAGTTTTCACTTACATGTATGGCATTCAGCTTTGTTCAGGTATTTTCCCACGTCATTGTAGTTGTGCTTTTAAAGTTGTAGTTTCAGCAGAATCTCATCTGCCATCATCAGGCTTCTGTATAGTGTTCATCTGTGAGTCAGGCTTTTATAGTGGTTTCAGATTTAAATTTGGGGCAGCCTGTTGCTGCCCCAAAAACCATTCTGGCACAGTCAAGGAACTAAGATCACAAAGGCTTTTTAATAACCTTTAAAGCCAAAATTTAAGATACTAGAGTACAAAATCATGAGTACTGATGTAGGAAGATTCCACCTCTCCTATAAGTTTAATAAGGTGGAACCTTGACACTTAATTTTAACTTTTTTTCCCTAAAATGTTTCCATGATGGATTAAATATATCTGATAAGGCTGTAACAGGATCACCCTTCAGTTGATTGATTGTATTTCTCAGATAGTTCTTTCTCAGCCTCAGGATATTGTCTTATATAAAGGGCTTCTTCCCACAATACCATGACTTGGTGGGTGTAAACAAATTCCTCTTGTTTCTGTTGTTTAGTTTTAATAAGATTTTCCCAAACCACGCGTTGAAGCTGAAAGAAGCCAGGACTTGCTTTGACTGTCTTGAGGGTGCTATCACTGGAAAATTGTGATAAGTAAAGTGAATTAATCTTGTGTTGATGATTTGTCACATGTAGTACACTGCCAGTACTTGCCAGAAAGTTTTGCAGTTTCTTTATAATGTTATAGGTATCTTGGCAGCATGTTGGAGCAGTTCTTTTTCCTTTTTATCAACGGAAGGGACATCTAGTTCCTTTTTATCATTTTGGAGGGACATCCAGTTCTTGGTAATGTCATTGTTATGCCATATTTTCACTGTGTATGGTATATCCAATGCCTTGGATTTTTTTTGTACCTTCTCCTGACTGATAACTTCCAACAATGAGATACCTTTGATGCTTTGTAAGCTCTTTGCAGACCATGGCTTTTGCTGTAAGAGACAACTGTGTAAATGTCAGAAAATCTATTATAACAACTGAACTTTAGATGAGCTTGATCAGAGTCACTTTAACTGATGGCAGGTGTGTACTGATCACTATTTAACATCAGTTTGAATGTGATTGGTTAATTCTGAACCTAGCCTCATCCCTAAGAGGTTGTGAACATTTATACATCCACATTGTTCTATTTTCTATTGTTATTGTTTTCCACCTAAAACAGGGTTGTCAAACTCCCAGCCCATGGGCTGGATGCATCACATGCTGGCCACGTGCACACATGATTTAGCGAAGGAGGGAAAGTCCTGATATGTCACATGATGTCGCCATGATGACATGAGTTTAACGCTCCTAAGATATTTCAGTTTGTTTTTTAATTGAATTGCACAACTTATATGTTATATGTTAAAGGTAGAAAGAATTCTGAAATGATTTAGTTGCTCTATTTTTTTTGTCTATTTTTTGTCTATTTTTACATCTAAAAAACCCTGGCATTTTAATAAGAGTGGGTAGATTTTCTAAATCGACTGTATTCCTGAATTCATTTGAATTTTCTGCCCATCAAGTGGATATGAAACTGCAGATCTAACTTTTATACAAATGTTAACAATAGTTTTGATATGAATGTAAGCTGATGTTTTGCTAAGGTGTTTGTATCTCACTAGCATCTCCATTGTTTAGAAGTTAATCGTGCTTTTCCAAGAAGCCTTTTTTGTCTATGCATGTATGCATAATGTCAGTCAGAAATAAGTATGGTGATGCATCATTCATTGAAGCAATCAGAGAAATGCATTCCAGTCAACACCATTCATCAGTGTCAACCACAGGAGCAATTATATTTCATCCACCAAAAATATACAGATGACAGGCATCATATTTGAAATGACAAGCTGAACCATCTTCTGTAACAGGGGGAGTTTTGTTTATGGAAAGCAACAACTGAACAGAGAGGAGATATTATAGCAACTGCTCTCCCCAAACAAAATCTGGTTCCAATGAGGAGCTTATGAATCTTCATCAAATACACAATGTGTCAAGAAGAATTTTGTGTTACAGTATCTCAGATCTAGGATGGGGACCATATGAAATATACAATTCAAATGTTGGTGAATGAGTAGCTGTGGAAAATTAATTTGTTATCTGCTATAACAATTCTGATCTTTCTTTATCTGTGAAAGCACAAATGTCAACTATTCAATGTAATAAATTTATTTTAAAAATTAAAGTCGGAGTAGTGGACAAGAATAATAAAATGACACATTCTCCTATCTAAATAAACAACAATCTTGAAATCAACTCTCTAAAATGCTCACTTAAAAAAGAACTATTGAATAATGTTGGGGCAACTTTTTCTAGGACCAATCATCCCTTAGGAAAATGGATAGAACTATCCTTCTGGTCTGAGAATGAAAGAAAAATGTCAGAAATGAAATTTGAAATTAAAAACTAGAGATCAAATTGTGAATAATTTGACATAGGCAGAGAACACCACTTGGTTAGCTTTAATTAAGGAAGACTTACAAGAACCCATTATAAAGTAAAATGGAAAGTGAAAGATCTGGTTTAATTGAAATTATTAAGATAACTAAGATAATTTCAATAAGCATGCTTAAAGACCTCAAATGTGGATGACAAAGAAATGAAACTGGTAGATTTTTCCTCTTAACCACAAGAATAGCCAAAGATGAACAGTGTGTTAAAGGAGACTAAAAAGATTGATCTTATTAAACAAACAGATATGTAGATAAAGCCTAAGATGCAAATTAGATTAACCACTTAGTCCTGGATAAAGGTTGACTGCTCTTAGTCTTTCCTGTAAAGATTGTGCCAACTTAATTTTTTGTTTGGATGAAGATATAGGTCACACCTAAAAATAAATAATTAATCAAATTTATCTTGAGACAAAATTTCACAGAAAATATTGTGTTCAAGCAGAACATCCAAGAAACCCTCTGTACACAAAACAGGATTTGCCAGGAGTAGTGACAGTGATGTTCTTTATTAGAGGGAGAACTTCTGTGGATAATAATGATTTTTTTAAGAATATTTCCCAATCCATGATGTCAAAAAAGATAGCTCTAGTCATCCAAACAAATGATTCAAATGGTGTCACCAAAGATCGTAATATAAAGCTGAATTTAAAACTTAATTGTTTTATGATGAGTCCTAGCACTGCATCTAGAGGGAAGTGTTATCATGCTCCTTCCCATAATTCAGAAGCAGGGAAAAAAATGGAGCTTTGGCCTGCCTTAGGCAAAGACTTTGCCTCAGGATGCTTCTGAGAGAATGTTCAGATACAGTAGAGAAGCACAGTCTTCCTCCCACAGTTCCCATTTCTCATTCCAGAGGGAAGGATGGAAAGCTGATCTCTGGGTGAGAATCACATCATGCCAATGGCACTTGGACGTCAGAGCTGGTAATAAGGAAAATAATGTCAAAGTAAACAACTGTGTAATGCTGTGTAATGATGTTGCTGATGACGAAGCAAGGTAAAGCAAGACCGAATGATATTAGTGGTTTGGGGATGATTTGGGCATGGAGCAAACACAGTGGTATGGTAGAACTAAGTTTTCAGTCCATTGCAAATAAAATAGCATTTATTTTTGTATTGCACTCTGGCCCCATTAGCCTGGAGACATGCAAAGAAAAGCAATTTTCCTCAGTTATTTCTCTTGATAATTTGAATTTCCAATTTTTTCTAGGTGCTTGAATCCTAGCATGGAGTCTTTGTATCTGAAATGGTGAGTAATTGAGCAATGTGCCAAAAGGATATTATGGAATTTAGAAGGGATTTTCAAAAAAAGCTGATCTGAATCCCTTATATCCCAGTTTTACTAGTTGTCAAGACAGGTACAAATTTTTATGGTTTATCCATTTAGACTGATCTGTGAAGGAAAGGCTATGCAGTAAGAAGAAATGATATCAGAAAAAAAACTTCATTAATGTAGATATATCTATATATCTATGCACTAAATGTCTGTTGCAACTTTCTGAGATATTCTGGACAAATTACCAAAAATACTCATTAACAAGGCAGATGATTGCTTATATACAGCCCATTTTACAAATGCAATAACAGCAAAAACACTTCAAAGAGAGAATATCAAGGAAACTAATTTCTCAGTTGGATAAAACACATCAATCTTCAACCTAATAAACTATAGAATCATTCAAAAAAGACTATAATCTTGTACAGTATCAGCATTGTATGATTAGTTTTATTTTTTAATTATCAAAATGTCCATATTTAATCAGAAGCATAGATATTCTAAATATTTGTGTCTCTATATTTGTGATACTATTTTCTCAATTGCATTTTCTTTTCTATTACTGAAATATGTTTCATAGTATTAGCAGTTAATTTTTCTTATCTTACCAAAACACATATTCAAGAATAATTGAAATAACATATTTGTTGAGAAAGTAATGAGAACTCCTAATCTTCCTTTGCTTTGTTGCAAAATGCCCTTTTCTGAAATTTATATTATGGGCATGTTGGGTTTGCATTTAAACAGTAATTTATATATATAACAGATAATCAGAGTTGGAAGGGACCTTGTAGGTCATCCAGTCCAACCCCCCCACCCAAGTGGAAGACCCGACACCATTCAGTCCAATCTCTTCTTGAAAGTCTCAATTGATGATGCTCCCACAACTTCCAAGGGCAAGCTGTTCCATTGGTTGATTGTTCTCACTGTCAGTTTCCAGGTTAAATCTTTTTTTGTTCCATCCATTATTCCTTGTCTGGCCTACAGGTGCTTTAAAAAATAGCTTGACCCCTTCCTTCCTGTGGCAGACCCTCAAATATTGGAAGACCACTATCATGTCTCCGCTGGTCCTTCTCTTTACTAGACTAGCCAAGCCCAGTTCCTGTAACTGTTCTTCATATGTTTTAGCATCCAGTCCCCTAATCATCCTGGTTGCTCTTTTCTGTATTTTTTCTAGAGTCTCAACATCTTTTTTATAATGTGGTGACCAAAACTGGATGCAGTACTCTAGGTGTGGTCTTACTAAGGCTTTATAGAGTGGTATTAGTACCTTACTTGATTTCAGTGGTATAACTCTATTAATGCAACTTAGGATTTCATTAGCTTTTTTGGTTGCTGCTGCACATTGCTGGCTCGTATTTAGCTGGTTGTTCCCTAAGACTCCAAGATCCCACTCACAGTTACTGCTATTGAGCCTGGTTTCACCCAGTCTATATGTGCACTTTTGGTTTTTCTTGCCTAAATGTAGGACTTTACTTTTCTCTACATGAAATTTTACTTTGTAAGATAAGGCCCAGTGTTCTAGTCTGTCAAGATCCATCTGGATTTTGAGCCTATCTTCTTGGGTGTTAGCCAGAGGTGGTATTCAGCAGGTTCTGACCAGTTCTGGAGAACTGGTAGTGGAAATTTTGAGTAGTTTGGAGAACCGGCAAATACCACCTCTGACTAGAGATTTTACAGTATCCTTCCCCTGCCATTCCCACCAAGCCATGCCCACAGAACCAGTTGTAAAAATTTTTGAATGCCACCACTGGTGTTAGCTCTTCCTGCCAGTTTAGTATCATCTGCAAATTTGGTAAGTTCCTCTTCTGTTCCCTCATCTAAGTCATTAATGGAGATATTGAAGAGTACTGGGCCTAAGACAAAACCTTGTGGCACCCCACTACTTATTTCCCTCCATGTAGACTTAGACCCATTAAGGACTACTCGTTGAGTATGGTTTGTCAACCAGTTGCAAATCCATCTGGAGGTGATGCTATCAATTACATATCTATATCTATTTTTATTAACTTACCAAGGAGTAGGTTGTGCTCTACCTTGTTGAATGCCTTGCTGAAATCTAAATATATTATGTCCACAGTATTTAGCTGGTCTACTAATTTAGTCACTATGTTGAAGAATGAAATAAGATTGGTTGGCATGATCTGTTTTTAACAAACCCATATTGACTGCTAGTTATTATTTTACTTGTTTCTAGATGTTGGCAGATCTGTTTTTGAAATTATCTTTTCTAGTATCTTCCCAGGTATCAATGTTAGGCTGATTGGTCTATAGTTTACTGAGTCTGTTTTTTTCCTCCTTTTTTGAAGATGGGAACCACATCAGCTCTTTTCCAGTCCTCTGGTAGTTCCCCAGTGCTCCAGGATTTTCAAAAGATATGGTGCAGTGATTATGAGTTGACCTCTGCCAGCTCCTTTAAAACTCTGGGATGTAATCCATGAGGCTCTTGTGATTTGTGTTCATCAAGATCAGACAGGTGTTCTTTTACTATTTTTTTGTTTGCTTATTTTAACTTTTATTTCTGGTCTGTCTTTTAAATTATTAGTTTTTAGTGGTTGAGCTATAGTTTTTTTATGTGTGAAGACTGATGCAAAGAATGAGCTAAGCAATTCTGCTTTGTTTCTGTTTCCTGTTACTTCCTTGCCATCTTCTCTCTTTAGTGGGCTGACTGTTTCCTTGATTTTTTTCTTGTTATGTATGTGTTGGAATAAACATTTTTTTAAATTATCTCTGAATTTGCTGCAAATCTTCCTTCATTCTGAGCCTTTGCTCTCCTGACTTCATCTTTGCAGATTCTGGCTATCTGCTGATATTTTGCCTTAGTTGTATGTCCCTCTTTCCATTCTTTTGTGCTTCTCCTTTTTTTCTTTCAATTTGCCAGAGATCTTTGTGCAACCATGCTGGTTTCTTCTTGGATTTCTTGTTTTTCTTTCTCAGTGGTCTCGGCTTCTATGATCATACTTTTCAGAGTTTTTATACACACACACACATACACGGTACTCAGCTTTGTTCGGATATTTTCCCACGTCATTATAGTTGTGCTTTTAAAGTTGTAGCGACGTTTCGGTAGAATCTCATCTGCCATCGTCAGGCTTCTTCGGCTTCTTTTTACATACATACATTATATATATATATATATATGTGGATCTTTGGTTATTCGGGTTTTCTCCCACGTAAGATTGGCAGTATCTAGGCAACGTTTCGATGAAGTCTCATTCATCATCTTCAGGCTTCTGTCTTCGGCTCTGTGCTTCTCAGAGTGATGTGAGCTTGCAGCTGCTTCTTCCTTTTAACTGCTAGTGGGGGTGTGACTTGATTGGGTGGGGGCTTGGCTGTGTTCTGATTGGGTGAGGGTGTGTTCTGATTGGTTGGGGTTTGGCTGTGTTCTGATTGGTTGGGGGTTGGCCGTGCTCTGATTGGCTGGAGGCGTGTTCTGTTCAGGTGGGGGCTTGGTTGTGCTCAGGTTAGTCTTAGTTGCTGGGGATTTGAGTTGGTGAGCTGTGATCTTGCTGTTTGGCTTCGAGTTTGTGGTCGTACTGCATCTTCATAGTGGGTGTATATATATATATATATATATATATATATATATATATATATATATATATATATATATATATATTTGTTTTCTGAGTTCGCTATATTTGTATGTGATCTTTGGTTGTTCGGTTTTCTCGCGTAGATTCTGAAGTATCTGAAACAACGTTTGGATGAAGTCTCATTCATCATCTTCAGGCTTCTGTCTCCGGCTCTGTTACTCTGAGAAGCACAGAGCCGGAGACAGAAGCCTGAAGATGATGAATGAGAGACTTCATCAAACGCAGTCTAGATACTCGAATCTTACGCGGAGAAAACCCAACAACCAAAGATCCATATATATATATATATATATATATATATATATATATATATATATATATATATATATATATATATGGCATTCAGCTTTGTTCGGGTATTTTCCCGTCATTGTAGTTGTGCTTTTAAAGTTGTAGCAATGTTTCGGGCAGAATCTCATCTGCCATCATCAGGCTTCTATATTGTGTTCATCTGTGAGTCAGACTTGTGCTTCTTTGGAATCCATTGGAAATTAATATGTGTGTGAGGGTGTGTAATTCTGTTCGCAGGTGGTCTTTTTCAGCTCGGTGTTTGTTTCTGGAGATGAGGGTTTTGGCTATGGAGTTGATCTATACAGGGTGCAGATAGGGTTGTTCATTTAAGTAGCGGTTGGTGTGTATTTTCTTCCGGTGGATGGTGTATCCTAGGGAGCCATTGGGTTTTTTATAAATTAGGATGTTCAGGAAGGGAAGTTGGTTGTTGGCTTCTGTTTCCATGGTGAATTGTATTTTGGGGTGTAGGCTGTTGCGGTGTGTGAGGAAGTTGTCCAGCTTTTCTTTCCCATGGGGCCAAATTACAAAAGTGTCATCTACATATTCATGCCAGAGTTTGGGTTTGGGTTCGGATTTGTCTAGAGTGTTGGTTTCAAAGTGCTCCATGTATAGGTTAGTTATGACGGGTGAGAGGGGTGATCCCAAAGGTGCTCTTTCTATCTGTTTGTATCTTTGTCCATTGTGGATGAAGTATGTGTTGGTTAGGCAGTGGTTGGTCAGATCTAGGATGTGCTTAGGGGGTTGTATTTGTTTTGGATGGCTGTCAAGGCTTCTTTAATAGGCATCAGATAAGACTCCAAGACAAAAAACAGGATGGCCTTTATTATCCAGGAAATTCTGGAGACTACCAAGGCACTGTTCCATAATCAGATGTGAAGCCCTATTTGTAAAGTCAGTCAAGCCTGTGTCATTGAGGGTTTTGGAGGTCCCTATATTTTCCATCATTAACTCTAAATTTGATTACACTATGCCAATTGATGCACAAGCTAAAAGTTCCTGGTCTGATAGCTCTTGGTCTATAAGCATATGGCAACTATGATCAGGAGAGTCTTCATACAAGTGTGTGTGTGCGTGTGTATATGCTTAACTCCCAGCACAATCTATGTTACTAAAGAATAAGGTTACTGACCACAGAATTTCTGACTCCTCTTCTAGGCACTGGGCCTAGATGTCAGTTGTTGGAGCTCTAGTGTGGGTATATGTGATATGGAGAAAAATAGTTTTTTATACCAGCTCAACTGCTTTTTTTCTCCCAAACCTCTCAAAAATGGGGGAGTATACTGTAAGTAGATTCTCTCTGAATATCCTAACAGATGGGGCAACACTGATTGGAATGGTAGCTACTTCAGGTACCCCAGATATTGTATTTTGACTGTAGTTGCTTTGGTGGATGAACTATATTGGGAATATGTTAGGGGAACTATGACATGCTTGGACTTTGGGTGTGCTGTTATAAAATAATTCTTATTGAAAGGCCATGCATACTATTGGACATCAACATTCTTGAGCCCAGAGTTCTATTTTGTTCTTCACACTGCTTCATACCTACATGAAACATGCCAAGGGGCGGGGGGGCAGGTCAGTCCAGTGAGATACTATTAGTATGCTGATGACTCAGAGTTGCTGTTCTGTATTCATCAAGCTCAGAGGCAATCAGTACCTTTGAACATTGCTTAATTTCACTAATGGGCTGGATAAGGAGAGAAATCTGAAATTAAATCCAGACAGGGTAGAGAGCCTCTTGGGAAAGGGAAAAAAAACCTTGACTGGGGCGTTAAGTTCAAAGTGATGACTGGATAAGATTGCACTTCACCAAAGGACATGATATAGCCAGTACACTGACGTTGTAAAATTGGAAATGTGACGATCAATAACAAAAAATATACAATAAAAACATTTTTTTAAAAGACTGCATTTCACCAGAAAGAGCAAGTTCAGCTTTAACTTTCGCATCCACTCTACTAGAATTTTTCAATAAATTTACAAGAACTGAGTTCACACCTACAGCTAGTGCACAATTCTAAACTCTTTTTGAATTGGCACTACTTGGTGATTCTTATCGATACTTTGGTTTCAACCTCTTCTGACTGCAAGGGTACATTCTATATGGGGCTATTCTTGAAAAGTGACGAGAAATTGCCACTAGTGCAAAGTGGCAAGTGCACTAACAAATCACATGGACAATGAGAATAAGAGAAATGCAGGATACTATGGAATGTCAGAGGTTCAAAGCAATATGTGTGGACTAATGATAGACTTGTCCTATTATTGTACAAGTTAACATAATAAATTCAGAATGGAACAGAAACTTAAAATGCTAGTAGTGGATTCCTACAGTAGGAAGGTTTGGACTAGATACTTCTGACCTTAAGTATTATGAAAACAAACAAAATAGGCAGGGAAACATTGAGTAGTTGGTAACTATTGATCACTCTGAAACATTTACCTGGGAAAGTTGAAGACTAGATTTTTGGAGAGTATAAAGGGTTAGAGAAAAGGAACAGTTGGCAGAAATCATTTCCCTCTGTTAGCAGAATACCCCTAAGATCATTCCTTGGTTGATGGAAGGGACAAAACTTTAATTAAATCCTTTATATCTGTATTCCAAACCTAATATTTCTGATTTGCCATGTGATAATGCTGTTGGCACTAGTATGCAGAACTGTCCGCAGAATTACAGTGTCTACCTGTACAGATTCTGCTATGTACACCAAATTTATGTAGCAAAAACAAACAAACTTCTATCAGCATCTCTAAGCACAACTTTGTCAGGTGAGAATATGTTAGTATTTGTCAATGTTCCTCCAGTAGAAATAAATAGTAGGAATGCTATCATATTATCTTCTCAACAAGTTCCACTAATAACACTAATGACATCTTTGCAAACTACTAAAAACACTAACAGATTGGTAATCCAAAACAGCCATTTAGGAATTAGTCTATTTTGAACAGATCTCACACAGCTCTGTGAGTTATTAAAACACTGGTAATTAAGACTAAGTACAGAATGGACCACAGTGCTTGGAGGAAGGCACTAGATTTTAATGATACACCTGCCATGTCACCAATTGGTAATCAGGTAATTTATCAACTTACTCTTTGAGAAGAAAGCTGGAGAACAGTCAAATAAGGTTCGTAAGAATAAGCCGAGATGTATTTTGAAATGAAGCAAAACTAAAAAAAAAAGAGCATGTGGTAGAATACCAATAGTGAGACATTCTATATATAATTACAGTTATATCTTCAAATTATTTAGACAGCCATTCTCTGCCATCCATTTTCCCTTGTAACAAAAGAAGTTTTATTCCAAAAGGGTAACAAAATCAGCTTTAAAGAATAAAAAAGGAAAGTCTGAGGGAAGACGTGTAGGTGATCAAAGAAGCTTTTCTTCAAAATATACATGCATACAATTAAATGGCCAAAAATAAAAAATAAAAAGATAAATCAGAATAATAGGTCTATCTTCCTACATTTCAAGAACAGCGAAGAAACAAATTCTGTTTTCCATTTAGCACATTTTTTTTTAATTCCATTAAAGGTGTTAAATGAACAGAACAGCTCCAGGGTAAGTTGACAGGAAAATAAATGGAAATGTCTATTTTATATAAAAAAGTGGTGGTAGCTTCTGTATTTTTTAATTGAGCATTTTATTCTTTAGCTACACCATTGCAGACTATTGCATATACAACTTCCTCCAAAAACATTCCATCTTATTTCCATTTAAGTTTTATATCCTTGAACTCTTTCCACAGATTATTACAGATAATGCAATAATATTAGAGTATGTGGTAAAATGAGCTTAATATTGCAAAACCAGGCAGGGAATTAGGCATGAGGTTTCTTGTTTTCCACCAAGGGGAGAATAATCTTTAAGCCTATCCCAATCCTATTTATACCAGCAGAGGCCATGATCACTGTCTCTGGAACTATCACACAGTATATGGTAACTTACCTGATGGGCAACCATCATCAATTATCATGGAACTCAATCTTAGCCTAGCCAGATGGTCACTGGGTGCAGAAGGTATGCATTGAGGATAAATGTATGGATTATGTAAATGTATGAATGAATTACAGCCAGTTTGGCCTAGCAATTAAAGCACCAAACTAGAAACCAGGAGACTATGAGTTCTACTTCTGCTTAGGGACAAAGCCAGCTGGATGACATTATAGTGGTCACTTTCTCTCATCTCTAGGAAGCAGACAATGACAAACCACTTCTGAGAATCTAGCCAATAAAACTGCATAAATTTGTCCAGGTAATCATATACACACAATGCACATGTATACAAAGTCACTCAGAGAGCTTTCGTGCTAAGGTGAGATTAGAACTCACTGTCTCCTGGTTTCTAGGACAGCACCTCAAGTACTACACCAAATAATACTAACAAAAACTTTGTGTGTGTTTGAGCGTGTCTAAAGCTTTCAGTCCCGGAAGTAAATAATAAAAGTTCTAAACCTGAATTTGTTCCCATGTAATGTTTCACACAATTTTAAAGATGAGATACAATTGGCACAGTTGGCAGCATCTATTAGAAAAAATGAGAATATTTATGTTTCAGAAGGTAATAGGAACATGCCATATCTCTACAGCACCCCCCACCCCAGGCCTGTTATGCTGCCTCATTATGGTGGAGGTTGTTTCTAAAAGAAATGAATGAAGAACACCAAGAGTGTATGCCAAGAATATGTATTCCCAACATCACTCAAGGTATGAAGGCTATTCCAGCTTCCCATCTAAAGGAAACAGGCACCTTTATTGGGCAGAAGTAATACAGGAAGATGCTGGAGGCAGATGATCACTTTAGTGATAATGCAAAGGCATCAGTTCATTCCATGTGGGAGACACAATGTAAACCATTCCTGTATATAAAAAAGAACAAGGAAGGAAAATATAAAGCGCATGACAATTAATGATACCTAAGTGGTTGCTAAATGTTGAAAATGACTTGATGGCATATAATCAATCAGCATTCCTGCAAACAAGAGATTTGGGGACAGATCAAACAAATACTTTAAAGGGCATTGTGAAGATGAAAACATTACAGTGAGCGAAGAAAATATATGTATTACTGATTTCTATGTGGAAAATTGGGGCCATTACAATGAATAGCATTATCATTGTGCACACTGTGTGGTAGACTGATAGAGATTATTATGCTACAAACTTCCCCATTAATAGTGAAGAGACCCACCACCCCCTTGCTGGTTCATCAGAAGGCAGTAAGAAGAAGTATCAGAAAATCTTCACTTTAAATAATTGGGATAGATTGAAAATAGCTTGATTTCTGGAATTCTTGTAACCCCATTCCATCCATCTTAGTAAATCTTGCAAAAGAGAAATGTGTGCAGGAAAAGAATCACTTTTTGTCTATGTAGCTACTGAAGAGCCAGAAAGAGCCAATCTAAAAGAAGTAGAACAATTGTCTGGGGGAGGAAAAACTGAGAAGCACATAAACCAGCCTTGAAGGAGAAACAGTAGTTATGTTACATTTTTGTTTGCAAGCTGCTCAGGAGGGAGAGATATGAAATATGAGCATGAAAAAAACAAGTAGGCATTTGCTGAAAGAGACCTGCAGAAGCCAGTGTAGAAAACTGAACAGTTATATCAGAAAGCACACTGGGCATTAGATTCATTAGAAAACAAATAAACAGCAATTAAATATCTGTAAAGACAAAAATCAGAAGCTGTTGATAAAAGTAGACAAATGGGATGATGGAGGGGAAATGCTTTAAAAAAAATTGGTAAAGGAATTGAGTACAAAATATTCTATTCTATTCTATTCTATTCTATTCTATTCTATTCTATTCTATTCTATTCTATTCTATTCTAGTCTAGTCTAGTCTAGTCTAGTCTAGTCTAGTTCTGTAAAATATTTGATTATCGATAGAGAAAACACCAGATAAGCATCCTTGGAGGCAATTCATAACTGCAGTTGTAAAAGGGTTCCTCCGTATGAACCTCAGGTAACTGCTAAAACAGTGAATCTGATAAATTACCTAAAGTAGACTTGAAAGATACTGAAAATAATACAGAAAAGTGTAATCTTGGACTTTCAGAAAGTAAGAACAGCAATTCCTATACCATGCCAAGGATGGAGAAGCTCTTATATAACTTAATACATTTAGTTTGTGTTAGAGATGTTATGCACAATTCTTTTTCAATAAGTACCAGCAAACAAGGGGGTATCTGATATGAGTGTAGGCATGCAACCTCATAAGACAATGGTATATTTGATGGATAAGCAGATTTAATAATTCCTTTATGCTCATCAGTCCCACATATTGGTTAGGATGACACACGCAATCCCTGAGACTATTGGCCACAGTATTTGCTTCAGCATATTGAAAACATTAGGGATAGGGACAGATGGTTGGGATGTTTTTTAACTAGATATATCTGGCGAATCTTCGATTAGGGCTAGGCAGAGAAAAAATGTCAAAGGTTAAAAACTCTGCATACAAAGTTCAAAGGACTAACAAAACATGGATTTTTAGAAGGAGGGGAAAGAATGTGGGAGAATCACAAATATAGAGGTGACAGAAAACTAAGGAGTAAGTTATGGAAATTGTTGAAGCTATTTGGGGTAGATATCAGTACTATTCTACTAATGGAGAACAATAGGGTAAAGGTAGTTTGTACAAGCTCAAGAATGGACAAAGGAAAAAAGGCAGAACTCATAAGGCAGTCACATTATTGAACTGAGGTTCTCAAAGAAGAATCCAAGGAAAATAATAACAGAATAATAGAATATAGAGTTGAAAGAGATATTGATAATGGGAATGGAAATATTGCATATTGCAAATTCCCTGATGAATATAATAAATGTAAGACCGATTCAGTGGAATATTGTGTTTGTTTATGTCTCTCTGTGTATGTACGTGTGTGTGAAAGAGAGAGAATGTGTATATGTAGCCACTTAAAAGCAGCATAGATTTGCAGAGCAAGGCATTTCTGAGATAATAAAAGATTTAGAGAAACAAGGAGTAAAAAGGAATACAAATAACCCCTTCAATAACCTAATTTGGTCAGTGGTCAAAGCAAACAGAAAGGCTTAAGATGTATTATCCATAAATCAAAGGTAAAAAGTAGAAGGTAAAGGTTCCCCTCGCACATATGTGCTGGTCGTTTTTCGCTCTAGGGGGTGGTGCTCATCTCTATTACAAAGCCGAAGAGTCAGCGCTGTCTGAAGATGGCTCTGTGGTCATGTGGCCATCATGCCAAAATGCTGAAGGCACACGGAACACTGTTACCTTATCACCAAAGTGGTCCCTATTTTTCTACTTGCATTTTTATTTGCTTTCGAACTGCTAGGTTGGCAGAAGCTGGGACAAGTAATGGGAACTCACTCCGTTATACAGTGCTAGTGATTCAAACCACCGAACTGCTGACCTTTCTGATCAACAAGCTCAGCGTCTTAGCCACTGAGCCACCACGCCCCTTTTCATAAATCAAAAGGGCTACTCTATTGGTGCCACCTACTATAGCCAATACCTCAAATATCTTAAAGATGGTTCAGATGGGAACCACAACCAAATGCCATTTACATCCCATATTCAGGCTTGAACTTGACTGAAAAGTGTCTAAATAATCCAGGTGTAATCCAGATATTCCTGCCATATAATCTCCTCCTCAACAATCTTTTCCAAGAAAGGGAAGATGGGAGACAGGATGAAAATTATCCAGCAGGGAGGAGTCTATCAATGGTTTCTTAAGAAGACCATGGCCCACAGCTACAGGAAGCATTAACCACTGCCAGAACCTACTTGCATGTCACCTCCTGGGAAGCTTTCACAAGCTAGGAGGGGCATGCATCTAAAACACAGGTACTTGTAAGTAGTAAAAATTTAAAAAAGACATGAAAAAAATTAACACTTAAGATTATGATAATCAAAGGAAGCTGAACCTGAAATAGGTACAGGCCCCAGCTGCAATAATGGAGCTAGAAACATTTGTACTTTATAAGTCAGGTTCTGATTTTACAACCTTCTCTGTGGAAGTCATTAAGTGAATCATCATGGTCATTAAGTGAATCTGTGGTAGTTAAGTGAATCTATTGTTTACTATGGGGCATTTTGCTGAAAACCAGAAGTAAATACTTTTTTTGTCAAAATATTATAAATTGTGGTCACATGACCACAGAGTACTGCATATGGCATATAAATTCAGGTTAGTTGTTGAACACCAGAATGGGGACACATAACCATGGACAGGCAGCCATTGTAACTCCAGAATTTGCTTGTAAGTACTTTTGAGGAGTCTGGTTACTAGATATTGGTTGTAAGTTGAGGATTAACTATATAGGGACAGGAAATATTTTCCAAACTAATAGTTTTCCTTTTAAATTCTATTAGCTATAATGAAAACGTCACATGTAAGCAATATAAGATTATCTCAAAGGGACTTGAAATTAAAATGAAACAGGTAGAAACATTGGGGCAGGAATGAGATTTGTTAAGTATAGCCTTGACAGAACAGGTGACATTCACAACTATGAATAGAAACAATATAGTTGGCAGAACAATGAGAAAAAGAGTTAGAGAAACATGGGGTAATTTTATTGATAGTGAAAAGTAAAGGAATGGCAAGGGAGGGCATTTCTTGGTAACAAGTTCCTTTACAGGAAAGAGGATTTATGGAATAAAAATATACGTTGCAAAAAAGTAGTAGGTTCTAAATGGAATAAATCAGCCCATGCAAACTTGGACTCAAATAGATAATTATAGCCAAGGCAAATTATTAATACATTAGCAGGATATTATAGTGCAAGAAAGAAAAGAATGGAAAATACAAAAGAAAAGAACCAATCATCCCATTATGCTTAACGCAAGGGTGGATTACTTAATAAAAGGTCAAATAAAGAAGATAGCAATGTATCTGTTTAAAAACAACAGAAGAGGAACAATTAAATATATATTGTTTGAGGAAATCTTAAGTAAAAAAAACACCCAGCAGAAATAAATTGTGCAAAAATTAATAGAAAAGTAGGCTTGAGGCCTAAAATTACAATTACCAAGGTCAAAGAGAATATTGAGACCAGGAGATTACAGATGAACTGTACAGAAGGGTTATTAAATTCACAGTATAATTTTTAGATCATCAAAAGTAAGTTTTTAGGATGGACAGAAAGATTTCTAGCATCAAACAATAGAATTTAGTTTAGAACTCAGAAACTTAATAATGAAGTAGTATACTAGGGACATTTCAATTGACAGTGAGTCATTTTTTTCACGAGTATTATGTAAAAAGATATAAATGAATATATATATATATATATATATATATAAGCTGAATATATATATATATATATATATATATATATATATATATATATATATATATATATATATATATATGAATATATATGAATATATATGAATATATATATGGATCTTTGGTTGTTCGGGTTTTCTCCCGCGTAAGATTCGAAGTATCTAGGCAACATTTCGATGAAGTCTCATTCATCATCTTCAGGCTTCTGTCTTCGGCTCTGTGTTTCTCAGAGTGATGTGAGATTGCAGCTGCTTCTTCCTATTAACTGCTAGTGGGGGTGTGACTTGATTGGTTGGGGGGTTGGTTGTGTTCTGATTGGCTGGAGGCATGTTCTGTTCAGGTGGGGGCTTGGTTGTGCTCAGGTTAGTCTTAGTTGCTGGGGGATTTGAGTTGGTGAGCTGTGATCTTGCTGTTTGGCTTCGAGTTCGTGGTCGTGCTGCATCTTCATAGTGGGTGTCGGTTTGCTTCATGTATGGCTCGGAGGGGTTTGAAGTGGGTAGTGATGCAGCTGCAGTGCGGCTTCTGGTCCGTGGTCATGTCTCATCTTCTGAGTGGGTGTGAGTCTGTTTTCTACATGGAAGTGTGGTGGTGGCATTTTGTGTGGCTCTCATGGGTGTGGGTCTGGTGTCATTCTTCATGTTAGGTACTCGTCTGTTCATGAGGGCGGGTTTCCAAATGGCTGGAAGGCGGGAGGTGTCATCTCGTTTGTTCATGCTGTGTGGGCGTTTTTCTATCTCTATGGCTTCTCTGATTATTCTGCTGTTGAAGTGTTCGGTTTTGGCGATGGTTCTGGTATTTTTAAAGTCAATCTCATGTCCTGTGGTTTTGAGGTGTTGGACCAGGGAAGAGATCGTTTCTTCTTTTTTGATTGAGTTCTTATGTTCTTCAATGCGTGCACTTATTCTTCCGTTAGTTTGTCCAATGTATGTGGTGGGGCAGGCAGTGCAGGGGATTTCGTATACTCCTTGGTTTTCTAATTCGATTTTGTCTTTGGGGTTTATTAGGATGGAGGATATTTTTCTGTTTGTGCAGAATGCTGTTTTGATGTTGTGTTTTTGGAGGATCTTGCTGATTTTGTCTGTAGTGCCTTTTATATATGGGAGGAGGGCTTTGCCGTTTTCTTGTTCTCTGTCTTGGATTTTGGTTGGGGTTTCTTTTTGGATTAGGTGGGTAATCTTCTTTCTTTGGAATCCATTGGCTGTAAGTACATTGGTGAGAGTGTGTAGTTCGGTTTTTTGGTGTTGTTCATCGGCTAAGCATTTTGTTCTGGAGATGAGTGTCTTGGCTACGGAATTGATCTGTGCTGGGTGGTGGTATGAGAGTGCATGTAGATAGCGGTTAGTATGTGTTTTCTTCTGGTAGATGGTGTGTCCTAGGGAGCCATTGGATCTTTTGTATACCAAGACATCTAGGAAGGGAAGTTGATTGTTAGCTTCTGTTTCCATGGTGAATTGTATTTTGGGGTGTAGGCTGTTGAGGTGTGTGAGGAAGTTGTTCAGTTTTTCTTTCCCGTGTGGCCAGATTATGAAGGTGTCATCTACGTATCTGAGCCAGAGTTTGGGTTTGTGGTCGTATTTTTCTAGAGCTTGTGTTTCAAAGTGTTTTGCAATGACAGGTGAGAGGGGTGATCCCATGGGTGCTTCTTCTATTTGTTTGTATTTTTGTCCATTGTAGGTGAAGTATGTATTGGATAGGCAGTGGTTGGTCAGATCTAGGATGTGCTTGGGGGGGGGGGGTTGTATTTGTTATGGATGGCTGTCAAGGCTTCTTTTATTGGCACTTGGGTGAAGAGGGATATGACATCGAAGCTTACTAGTAGGTCGCTGGGTTGTAAGTTTGTTTCTTTATGATCTCGATGAACTGGAATGAGTTTCTTACGTGTGAGTTGATGGATTCTGCATAGGGTTGTAGTTGTTTGGCGAGAAATTTGGCCAGGTTTTGGAGAGGTGAGCCTATGGAGCTGACTATTGGTCTGAGTGGGGTTCCTTCTTTGTGTATCTTGGGAGACCATAAAGCTTAGGGCATCTGGATGATTTCTCTCTGGGTATGATTCTTTGCTGGATTTCTTCACTGATGGGGAGGCTTTTATTTTGGATTTGGTAGTTTTTTCTAGGTAGGTGGTGGGGTCTGTCTTTAGGGGTTTGTATGTGGGGTCTTGGAGTAGGTTGGTTAACTTGGTTTGGTAGTCAGATGTGTTCATAACCACTGTTGCGTTGCCCTTGTCTGCTGGTAGGATTATTATGCTGGTGTCTTCTTTCAGGTTAAGTAGTGCAGTTTGTTCTTCTTTGGATAAGTTGCTTTTGGGTGGTTTGCTAGTGCAGAGGATGTTGGTGATTTCGAGTCTGATTTTGTTAGCATCATCAGGGTTGGTTTTGGTCAGGCTGGTTTCAACTCCGCATATGATGGTTTCTGTGGGGATGTGTTTGGGAGCGACAGCAAAGTTGAATCCTTTTGAAAGGACCTTGGTTTCAGCTTCGGTGAGGATCTTGTCTGAGATGTTGTGCACGGTTTGTTTCATGTGTGGCTGTGGGGGGGGAGGAGTTGGTTTCTGGCGTTGTTGTAGTTTTCTGAGTTTGTTGGTGTGTGTGTCTGTCTTGAGGGTGGTCTGTGTTTCAGCTCTCCAGACAGTGAGTTGTTTGGATTTGTCCCAAAGTAGGGGGTGAATCTTGTTGCTGAGTCTGAGGTGGAGTGTGAGGAGATCTTTGTTGATTTGGTCTTGATTGGCTGGCAACATTGTGTTCCTCTATTGGAGGCTTTTAGTGCAGCTTGTCTCCAAAAAGAGCCACAAAACAGACAGAAGATATTAGAAACACCAATCAAGCAGAACACAGCAAACTCCAAAACCAATAAACACAGACCAAGACTCCCAACCAATCAGGATGAAGAACCATTCTGGCACAGCAGTAGGCTAGCCCCAAATTTAAAACTGAAACGGCCGTGAGAGTCTGACTCACAGATGAACACAATACAGAAGCCTGATGATGGCAGATGAGATTCTGCCAAAACGTTGCTACAACTTTAAAAGCACAACTACAATGACATGGGAAAATACCCGAACAAAGCTGAATACCACGCATGTAAGTACCTGCAAAAACTTAAGAGAACATATACATACATACATACATACATACATACATACATATCATATTCTGGACAAACTTCAGGAATAATAGAATTAATATGACACTGTAAGGGTAACATTTAAGGAAAATCTGTGAGTAATATCCAAAGACTGTCCTGTGCATCTTTAAATAATTTTAGCTGTCTTAAGTTCCAGTGATTGGAAATATTTTGGTTTTATATTCTATCCAATTTTATTAATTGTATCTGATCTCTGAGGTAAACAGAAAGTGGAAAGTTTGAGTACATATAGTCATTCCTGTATAGATAATATATAAATGTTGTAGTGAATGGAAAATAACTTCATGTCAACATAGTATGATAGACTAGTGGGGTCAGCATGTTGTGGAATAAGTTCACGTGGTACAATAAGATTGTGTGTTTGTTAGTAGGATTCACTGGGTTAGGGACTTTCTGTCTTCACTGCGAATTGTGTTGGGGGGATGCACGAAGGGAGGCTCAGCCAATCTCATTGTACACATGTTGTACTCTGACAATAAAGGATGATTTGATTTGAAACGGAAAAAGCAAATACAAGAAGAGGTTCAAGTAAAAGTTACACAAAATTAGGAAGAGGTGCTAAATAAAATGGGCAAAGAAAATGAAACTGGAGCAGTAAAAACAAAAATGAATTTGAACCAAGGTCCAGGCTGTGACGATATATAAAAAGGGAGACCCTAGCCTAGCTGAAAATTACAGACCAATCTATTTATGCTGCGTCACCTGTAAAGTCATGGAATCAATTATTAACCAATCCATTATCTTCCACTTAGAGACAAACAACCTACTCTCTAACAAACAATTTGGTTTCAGAAAAAAAATATCCTGCAATTTGCAACTCTTACACTGCAAAAACAAATGGACTACAAAACTCGATCAGGGCAAAGCAACAGACGCAATATACATAGACTTCTGTAAAGCCTTTGATTCAGTGGTACACGACAAACTTCTCCTAAAACTAAAATCTTATGGTATCTCTGGACACCTGAATAACTGGATAGAAGCATTCCTGTCAAACAGACAACAAATGGTCAAAATTGGGAGCGCCCTATGAAATTCTGTACCTGTCAACAGTGGTGTTCCCAAGGCAGTGTTCTAGGATCAACTCTCTTGATAATCTACATAAATGACCTCTGTGATCATATTAAGAGCAACTGTGTCCTCTTCGCTGATGATGTAAAGCTATTGAACACCACAATCCTGCTACCCTTCAAAAAGACCTCGACTATGTATCAGAATGGTCAAACAAATGGCAACTTCAAATCTCAACAAATAAATGCTCTGTCTTACATATTGGAAAAAAAAAATCAGAAAATAAAATACAGGCTGAATAGTCAAGACCTTGTTGATGATCCAAACTCCATCAAGGACCTTGGAGTACTCATCTCTAATGATCTAAGTGCTAGAGCCCACTGTAACTACATAGCCAAAAAGTCATTGAGTTGTTGACCTAATCTTATGTAGCTTTTTCTCTGGGAATATTACAGTATTAACTAGAGCATACAAAACATTTGCTAGACAAATACTCGAATACAGCTCATCAGTCTGGAACCCACATTATGCATATGATATTAACACAGTTGAGAAAGTCCAGAAATATTTCACAAGAAGAGTTCTCCACTCCTCTACTCATTGCAGAATACCTTATGCCACCAGACTTGAAATTCTAGATCTAGAAAACCTAGAACTATGCCGTCTTCAGTCCAATCTAAATATAGTATATAAAATCATACATTGCAATGTCCTACCTGTCAATGAATACTTCAGCTTCAACCATAACAACACAAGAGCAAAACAATAGATACAAACTCAAGGTTAATCGCACCAAACTTGATTGCAGGAAATACAACTTCAGCAACAGAGTGATCAATGTCTGGAATACTCTACCTGACTCTGTGGTTTCTTCCCCAAACCCCTCAAACTTTAACCTTAGACTTTCTACTATTGACCTCAACCCTTTCCTAAGAGGTCTGTAGGGGGCATGCATAAGCACACCAACGTGCCTACCATCCCTGTCCTATTGTTTCTTTTACTTTTCTTATATGTATCCATGTATTCATAACTATGTTTTTACTTATACCTATTGTAAGCAATTGACAAACCAAATAAATAAAATAAAAATAAATCTGAGATTTATTGCAATCCAGGTAATGAGGGAGAATCAACAATGTCACGAAGGGCACTGAGGGGAGGAGGCAGAAAGAATGGATAGTCTGAAAGCTTTTTATGTATCATAAGGATGACATGAATACAAAGGATATTTATATTGTATGTTTTAAGCATATTGAATTGTGTTATTGCCAGCTTTCATCCTCTTTTGAATATATTCTGATTTTAAAAAATGAAAGGTCCATTGTATTTTTAAATAGCTTTATGCAACACTTCAAAAGACATTGAACAATACCTTAGAAAACAAGAGGGGAAAAAATGTAAACTCTCCTGGAACTGAAAGTTGGGTTAAGGTTAGCAACTAGAACAGCCAAATACTATTGTCCAGAACATTAATCTTGCCAGGTTTCCCTTAACAATATTTTGCTCTCTAGATCTCTGTTTTCCTTTTTATGTGTCCTTACTACTTTAGGAGTAAAAAGCAAACTACCACTGTGCTTTGTTTATACTTGGGTTTTATAGCATAATATATATCCTTTTTTTATTTCACACTGCTACCACATGGAAGATCCCACAATTACAAGGAAAATTTATAGCAAACAAAGCTCTGCTTGCCAAGAGCTTTAGCTATAAATAAAAATTTTTCCTCACTGTATTTTCCTTCAAAATGGTTTGTTTGCTTTAAAAAAACAGGGGGGGGATGAATAACATCCACAATGTGTTCCAATTCTTTATCCATTATAATTGAGTGAGCTCCCACAAAACTATTTCATTACTGAGATAACATGCCCTGCAGCTAATAATGATATTTGGAATATCTGGGTTTTCTTTAATTAGGATGGCAAAACATTAGCATTTTAAGTTCCTCCATTTTCATTGTTCTACATGATGTGTGCCCACTGAGCATAGATTCACAATGTCAGTAATGAAACATAGATAGCCAATCCACTAATCTGAATGTTTGTGGGAATAAAATCCATTATTTCAGGAATCAATGGTCATTATCACAAAATTTGAAATAAACCTAAAATGTTCTCTAGTTGAAATCTAGTTTGAAAGAATCTGTCTTCTGCAGATGAAAATGAATAAAGTATAAAAATGTAGCTGAAAACTACATTAAGCTAATATATGATTTTAGCCTGGAATTTGAAAAATAACATGACTGACCACTAAGCAAAAACCAATCAAACTTCATCCTGCCTCAGTATAATGTGAATCTATTCCTAAGTTTGGCTAAACAACACTAGGTCAAACCAGAAAAATTAAATAAGATATTTGTGTCACCAGAAGGCATATACAGACAGGGAGTGTGCCCATTCAGTTGATTTTTTCTTTCTTTTCTTTTTGCAGGACTGAAAATGGCAGCTCAAAAATTGTCCATCCTTTGAATGAGCTGAGAAACTGAGGTAATTATTTTTACCAAATTTGGCAGAAGCAGAGATAAAGTACCCATCTCTTTCATAGAGTGGGACCTCACTGTTAGCCGTGGCAATAAGTCAGTTTTATTCCCCAGAATTTATTTTATGGTTGCTGTTGCTGAAAATGGCAGTGACTGTTTTAATAACCTAGACACTATTTTTGCATCCTCTGCAATGACCTCTGTGTCAGGTATTGCCTGGAACATTACATCAGGGAGGGAAATAGAAGCCATAAAAATATTCCAAGTAGGGTTTCTAGAAGCCAGAAGTAATGTGTAGGGAAGAAAACCACCACAAAATATACTCCCAAATGTTTTTAAAATTATTTCTTTCAACTCTAAATTTTGCAATCATCCAAAGTTAGTCCATAGACTATATTGAGGATATGACTAAAAAGAAAATGCAAATGTGCATTTTTAAAAAAGGCAGTGGCAACTTGACTGTATTAGAGTCTAATTTAAGACATATTTCCTTTTGATATGAATTTACATTTGTCTCCAGTTTCTTTACTAGATATTATTTCAAACAATTCTGAATAGCTAGCACGAAGGATGATGATCTTGAAATTGTAAATCTTTGTTTCCTTTATGATGAATAATATAATTTAAAAATGTCTTTATTATGCCTGATATTGACATTGTTAATCATTTCAGTCCCTACATCAACTTAAACATTATCATATAAAAATGTTTGTAGCATTTTCTGAAGTTATTTGCAAGCACAAAGTATGACTTGAGTTAAATTTTGCCTAGAACAGAGATTCTGTCTTTTCATCTATTTGTCTCTCCATCTTTCAGTCTCTGAAGTTTTCTTGTATATAGAGCAATGCTGCCCAGATTTTCCCCCCTTTTATATTTCTCCTATCTGTTCAGTTTGATGAAAAATAATTTTACTTTCAACACTGATGGGCAGTCAACAAGTGTTCAGAGTGCATGGAAAAAATCATAACAGAAAACAGAAGCAGCATTAATTGCTTCTGCTATTTCAAAAAATAACATTACATTCCAAACTTCACAAATCAAGTGAGGGAAGGTTTCAAGCACCACAAAGAGGCACAAAAACAAAAGCTTCTTTCATAGTGGAAGAATTGGTAGGAAGATTTTAGTTGAAGATGATGTTTGGAGGCCCTGCTCAAAAGCCTCCAACCCAAATACCTTTTTCCAGAGAAAACAAAGCCCTAACTCAGCTCTAAATGAAAAATATGTAGTGAACACACAAGAAACAAATTAGGCAAGCAAAATTACTCTTGCCCCAAATTCATTTTCCTAGGAACACTAAGCTGACACCTCAGCCATAAAACATCTAAAAGGCCAAGGAAAGCTGACAGTTTAAGAAAAGGTACCAGGATACAAATAAAAGGAAAATACTTTCCTACATGAATTGTGAATTGTGTTCAGGAAATACCATCTTTGTAGTCTTGCCTACCCACCACATATTTACATATTAATCACCACACTAAGCTCATAGGTACATGATGCCTTATGCCAAAATTCCTAATTACACAATCATATATCCTTGGAAAAGACACAATAGGTGGATGGATAAATCAATAGATGGATGGCTGATGGGATAGATAGATAGATGATAGATAGATAGATAGATAGATAGATAGATAGATAGATAGATAGAGTGAGTACAACTGGCATACAAGATTTTACTGTGCAAAGACCCTCCTTGCCTCAAACCTACCCCCTGAGTAGTAACTGTAAATAAAAATTATGAAATAAATGAAATTATTTTGCCAGTTCTACTTGATGATGTTTATATTCTAACCTCTCTTTTAGCATGAAAAAATGAATTCAAAAGCTTAGTGTATATAAAAAAGTAAAAAAGCCTAAATGACTCATTCCCTAGTTCTGTAAATACATATAATATCTGTAAATACAGTTTCCCTCAGAAAACTGATTAGACTCAAAGGCAATATCCCCTTCCAATTCTATAATTCTAAATCTAATTCTAAAACATGTTTTGGAAAGGAAAGTATAATTGTCCCCAATGCTAAAAGATTGTAAATACTATAGTATTAGCCATAGTGCTTGCTGTTTTACTTGTTTGAATCTTTACCATAAATTTAGAAATTTTTGACTGGGTAATGTATCTACAACATATTTTAGTAAGATTATTTTTTCTGGAGTTTTATTTTGTTTCCAAACAAGGATCAAATATCTTTAAACATAATTTTAGCATTCTCCTTCAAATCTGGCATATTTATTTTAAGAGGAAATAAGATAAAATAACTTTATTAAGTTTGATTGTAAGAACAGTAAAATTAGAAAAAGAGCCATGGCTATGATTTTTTTTTTCTTTATGTTCTAAATCTAATTCTTTGGCCACTGCAAAATAACTATTGTAAATCTCGTACTGTGGGAATGTTTAAGTATGATTCTCACCGATTATTCCAAAAAACAGGTAATCCCATTGTCTGTTTGATTGATTTCTAAAATAAAGTTGTATGTTAGAAATTACATGTTGTTTTAACATTGCAAACTTATCATGAATTACAACTGTGCTTCTGATGGGCTACCTGTCATGATTTTCTCTATTTTCTCCAGGGATCCTTCTAAAGTGACAAGTGATGTTCAGTTGAAGCTTACTCCTGACTAAGCGTGAACCTTCAGTGTCACTAAAATCTGGCTCAAAAAAGGAAATATATTATTGTATTTATGCCATACTGTGTGTGAGAATTTTCCTAGGGGTATATTTGAACTAGAGATTGGGACATAGTTATACTGAAGTATTACTATATTATAGCAATGTGAAATTACAGCTGCTAGCTGTTTAGTTGTTGTTGGTCTTCATTCATAGTAATAAGTGCCTTTGGTGCATTTCTAAAACATCTGGAGCATCACTTGAACCCCTTTGGCATTGACAAAGTCCTCACAGTCAATTGCAAAGGCAGCTTTACTTGGAGCAATTTACATCCTACCTTGACACTTTTAACACTAAGAAATAATATCTGCCTATCCCAGGTCCTGGGGAAGGCATCAATAGATGTATAAAAAAGGTCAAATCCAGTATAAAGATCTGGGTGACAATGTTACCAATCATAATAGAAAATATGAAGTTTAATCTTCAGAGCTAAAATTTCTTATGTTTGATTAAATTCATCTCAAATCAGGATATCTCAGCCCATCCAAGCAAAGATGAAATGAAGCCCTAACACCAAAATTACACTTAAGTACTGGTGGGTCTTTTATTTTTTAAAACAATGATTTTAAAAATACAAAAGTACCGATCTGCAACTAGCAGATTAGCTCAATCTTACTTCAGTTATATTTTGAAGAAATAAAAATCTTCATCACTGTGATGATGAAAGATGCTTTAAAAATAGTTGAGCCTATAACATAAAGCGCAAAACAATATTCAAAATTTGAAAATCCCAACTGGAAATGTCAAGAGTCTTAAAAGAATGTAATGGAAAAGGGGAGGTTTGTTATAAGGAGTATTTTAAGTTTAAAAAGTTTTATACTGAAAAAAAAAGTGTTTCTTTCTGACCAAAATATGCTTATTTTTTTAAAAAAACTGCTACTGTGAAATAATATTATTGCTACTAATATTTATTTGCTGCAAGGATGCCAAATATATCTTTTTTCACATCTGTCACCTACACAGAAATCTGAAATTGCATCTTAACTTCTTTGGTCGATATTTAAGGTTAATATTTCTTCCATAATCCCTGACTATTGGCCATATTGGCTATTCCCTTAAAGAGAATTATATTCTAAATTTATCAGTCTTTAATTTATCATTCCACAGTATCCACATATGTGCTTTACAGTAACACCTTTTTCTTTTGTTTGTAATACAAAAGATGAAGCAGTATCTGGATTATTTCATATGCAACTAGTGCAATTGGCTTTCTAGCTATTGGCTTTGCAAGCAAAAACCCATAAATTAAACTAAGTGTTCCAGGAATCAAAGATATGCAGAAGGACAAAGCATTTCAAATGCAACCTCCTCAAAGGCACATATAACTAATTGATTGTTGATTACTATAAATAAATGTCCTTTATTATCTTTCATTATGTTTGTTTCCTCCTTGCATATATGTGTCAATTTTATTTCTGTTGAAGTACAGTTAATTGTGTGAAAAAAAATGGGAAGAAAGGTGGTAAAGTACTACAAATAGAGGTAGTGAGACTTGAATAAAGAAAGAAAATCAGGAAATGAGCAAAATAGGAAATTATTATTCAAATGTATATAAACATCTGTTTCCCACACATGTTGTTTGGAAAGAAAAGACTCTCTACACAGTGCAGTAGTTATTATTTTACAATGCTTATTTGTGGGAGGGGAAATACCTTTCCTGAGGATTGACTTTCAAGTTCCCCTAATACAGAGAATGATTGGGTGTAACTCCTCAGAGGCTTGGATGAAGATAGCTACGAAATAAAATTTTACATTAATTCTGGAAGGGCACCTCTAACAGACAGCTGAAAAGTTTATGAGAAACAAGAGAGGTAGTAAATAATTTGAGTCTACTTGAAATCCCACACAATATTTCTCCTATACCTAGAAGTTCCCTCATGACTCCAAGTCTTTGAAGATGATTGAATGTTTACATTTTGTATTCCCATTTTCCTTTTGAATAGAATAGAATACTTTAGAATAGAAGATAATACTTTATTGGTCAAGTGTGATTAGACACACAAGAAATTTGTCTTGGTGTAAATACTCTCAGTATACATAAAGAAAATATACATTCGTTAAGAATCAAGAATCATAACGTACAACACTTAATGATAGTCATGGGGTACAATCAACAATCAAATCATACTAGGAAACAGTCAATATAAATCATAAGGATACAAGCAACAAAGTTACAGTCCTACAATCACAAGTGGGAGGGGATGGGTGATAAGGAGCGATGAGAAGATTAACAGTAATAGTAGTGCAATTGAGAGAGTTCTTTTCTGCTGCCTTTAATAGAACCTTAACAACCACAGAGTTAAGGTGACAGAGGACTATTTCATCCTATTCCCAATATAATTCACACAGAGAATACAGCTTTAAGGAACTTGATTGTAGTATAGGTCTTTCCTCTAGTTTGCAAATTTGAAATGAGGAACACTGATTTGAATCAGCCTGTGGGCAAAAATATATATACAAATACACTTTTCACAGGGAAGGATAGATTGATAAAAATGACTTCACTTAGTCTTACAATAGTTGGTTGCTAAAAAAAATATATGGGATGCCAAATATAAGGGTTGTGTGGTACTCCATGTGGACATATGCAGATTTAATGAGATGTGTGGCTCCCAGCAGCTGCAAAAGCAGGTGGAAAGAAAGCAGAAAAAAATAAGTTTGTTTGTTATTATGTTCAGTGAAACTGTTTGGCAGACAATTTCCCAAAGGCTGCCAGTATTAAATATACATTTACAACTTTATTTTGCATGAAAAAAAGAAGATAAAAGCTAGCACAAAGAACCCATTAAATAAATACACTTTGGGGATCAGTGATATTTTGAAGAGTTGTGCATAATAGGAACAGGACTAAAGCAGCAGTTCTACCTTTTTTCTACTTCAAAAATCAGGAAAAAGGAAGGTATGCAATCTATTCATTTTCTAATGATGAGCCATTCCAGTCTTATGCAATTGTTTCAACAGTAATATAAAGACCCAAGTGACTACTTTAAAGTAATTCACTTTGCATATATTTAGACAATTGTTACATAGAATAATGTTTATACAGCTTATATTCTACTTGTATTGTGTGGAATTCTGCTTATAGAGAGGATACAAATATAAAATGATAATTTGGCATAGTAATTATCTTTTATTAAATTTGTAGGGTTGCAAAGAAAAACAAATATTAAATTCATTTAGGGTTTTTTAAATTGTAAACTTATAAAATCATTTGAAACATTGGGAAAATGATTTTGTGTAGACTTTGGTGTGCACATGTGTCACCTCTCACCTCTCCTGCAGGAGCTGCATTGGTTGCCAATTTGCTTCCGGGTACAATTTAAGGTGCTGATTGTCACCTTTAAAGCTATTTATGGTTATCTGAAGGACATCTCTTGCTGGTCACATCCACCTGACCAGAGGTGGTATTCATCAGGTTCTAACAGTTCTGGAGAACTGGTAGAGGAAATTTTGAGTAGTTTGGAGAACCGGCAAATGCCACCTCTGACTGGAGATTTTACAGTATCTTTCTCTTGCCACACCGACCAAGCCACATCCACAGAACCGTAAAAAAATTTGAATCCCACCACTGCACCTGACCCACTATAGTGAAGGGGTAAGGAATGTCATGGCTCCTGTCCCCTAAGGAGGTACATCTGGCCTTCGCCATGGTGGCTCCCTCCCTTTGGAATATCACCCGTCCAGAAATTAGACTGACCCCCACTCTGACATTCTTTTGGAAGGCCCTGAAGATGTGGCTCTTCTAGCAGGCCTGAGGAACCCAGAATGGGATTGAGCCCATTAAATGGCTGGAATGAGTATGTGTTGTTGCTAGGGTGGGGGGTGATTATTTTGTTATTTTTATTTTCTTTTAAATTTTGTTTTTATTTCCTGTAAGCCATCTTGGATGAGTAAGCAGCAATATGAATTTTCCCTCCCCCAAAAAACTTAAGGTTGAATTTCAAAAAGGTGTTCTAATCATCCAGAAAGTGTTTTAGCCTGTTTGGAGCTCAGAATACTTCTAGAATGATTGGAATGGCACTGGAACAATTCTGGCAAGATCTAAAAAAATTAGAAATATTTTGCCTAGAAATGAGTGAGTGAGTGAGTGAATGTGTGATAACCCCACCCTGCTTGGTATCTTGAAATATACTTCTTATTGGTAAGTCAATTCCAGTGAGACTGTTATTTCTTCATCTTGGTGTTGCTTCTGCACTGTGCCATTTGAGAAATATCCAGATGGCACTGTTCCTATATCATTTCCACACTCCAATTCCTCCAAACAGTTTGAAATCTGACTGCAATTACCTTCACTGTTGTTTGCCTCAAAACATAGCCAATATGCTTGGTTCATCAGTAGCTAGTCAACCTTCTGTTGCAGCTAACCAATAGGAGAGCATAAGATGTTGTAGTTCCACCTTCTGAGCTATTGCAGCTTCTGCTCAAATAAGCACCCCTTGCCAAAATTTCACAACAAATGAGAATGATTTCATTATTATTATCCTCCTATCAATGTAATTTTTTCATGCATTAGTGTATTTGTCCAACCAACTATAATAATACAAATTTGAGGAATGTCAAATTGTGATCCCTGTGTTTAAATTGTAATAATACAAATTTGAGGAATGTCAAATTGTGATCCCTGTGTTTAAATTGTGAAAGCCTTATGTCTTATTGAGAGCTGTATTGCAAAACGTCAAGAAATTTCTATTGTTTTATCCCCTCAATCTCACACATTCACATTTTTAATTTTAATTTTACATATATGCTACATATATGCTTTTGATTATTTAGTAAGAATGGTGTCACCTACCTGTGTCATGCTAATCACTGTCATTTCACCTGTATATGAAATCTTGCCAGAAATTATGAAGATGAACTACTGTATATTGTAATCAGCTCATCAACGGGGTTAGGATAGTGACAGGGTAGGAAGGGTTTTTTTCCAGATAAGAGCAAGTAAAGTCCCCTTCAAGTGAAGCTCAATTTTCAGTGATTTAACAGAAATTTCCATAATATTGGCAAGAATAGTGAAGTGACTTGTCCCCATCTTTTCCTGGGAAAATTCCTTGTCTAGCCCGGTTTTCATATAGCCTCCCATTATAAACTAACCAGATATGACACTGGTTAGTTTTTTCCAATATTAATCACGTTTGGCTAGTTTTCTAGACCAATATTTTATTTTCAGAGAAGCCAAGCAACTACCTTGCACTAATCAGAAGCAGAAAATTGGACAAATATTTTTCTCCTACTATGATACATGAGAAATGATATTAAAAGGCATGCTGTCTTTGCTCCTAATGTTGGCAGGCAGAGCAGAATGTCATCATGATTTTTTTTTTAAAAAAGCAACTGTATAGCTACAGGGAAATATTTCTATTCTAATTTCCTTCTGTTCCTAATTTTGAGGCTGTTCTTCACAGCAGGAACGAGAGATATTATTTGCAAAGAAAGGAAGTTAAAAGAAGAAAACAAATAATTACTTCTTCATTTCTTCTCCAGAAAGCTACATCCAAACCCTTTTACTTCTATTGATCAATTGTTCCTTCAATGTTATTAGACAAGTGAGATCTTCCAGGCTAACTTTATGGTAGGGACCATTGGTTGGAACTGTGGCACAACAATTCCCAAATGATGATCTGGGTAGAAACTGGATTAAAATATTTGTCTTTGGAAGGTGGGTGCGGTTCAGATCCAGAGCCAAAAGGGTACATTACAGGAAATATTCACATACACAAATTCTTAAAGAACTTGTGTCTTTTTCTTGGCTTGCATGGCAGCAGATGAATCCCAGAGAGGAATCTTGCAACATGTTAGCACCTGCTTAACACAAATATGTACTTTCTTGGGAACTCACAGCTTTGGTGCAAATCTAATAAAGGATGAAATGAAGGAAGGTAGCTTGCTTTATACTGAAGTACCTTCTCAATTTCAAATCTGATGCATATCAGATTCTTAGTCTAAGGTACTAAATATAGTTAATTAGCATAGCTTTTGCTTGTTTACATTTAAGCATATTAATGAAAATGCTATTCATTATATACATAATTTAGAGAAAATGAGATGAATTGGATACTTGCCTACAGTATTGTTAAAAGTTATATATTATTGGTCAAATTCTCTATTAAAACAGTTGTCATATTTATTTTACTAGCCTGTTATTCAGTATATAGATATAACACCACAAGAGAAAAGTTGGCAAACAATGTTTTAGTTTTTCTACTGCTATATGACTTAACAAATTCAAATACATTTCAAATATTTTTTTCTGTGCACATAGCTTATTGTTGTATAAGAATCTGTTGATTCTTCACACAAAGAATCTACAGAATTTCTGTTGGATGAACTTGAATAAAATATTCGAGGAAATTTGGGATGAGTTTCTATGGGTTGACAAATTTAGGATTTCATATGTCTTAAATTTCTGATGAATCTGTAAATAAAAACAGGGATCCTTTTTTTCTGTCTTTATTTTTCACATTTCTACCCTGTGACAACCTAGAGACTGTTAGTGGCTTACATAAAGTAACTAAACAGTATGAGTTATCCACAGTATGAATTATAAAATAGAAAAACACAAATATAAAATTGGAAACAATAACCACAGAAAATATAGATGACTTTATATAATCAGAAGGGACAACTGTGTTTTTAAAAACTTCCAAAGTGTTAACAAGAAATTGGCTAGGCACCAGATTCTAACTTTAGGATCTCTACCCTACAAACACCAACCTCACAAAAATCTAAATTAAAGTTCAAAACAAGCTAACTAGTCTAAAAATCACTTTAATTCACAGAGCTGGGTTTTTTTTTTAAATATTCAAATTTCCAATCTAATCAGTACTTGAAAACTTGATTGAGTTTTCTTAAAAGAATACATTTTTAAGATGATTTATTACATTCTTCTAAAATTTTGTCAGACAGTTAATGTCAACTTCCAGCTGCATTTGCAAATGACCCAGCAGATAATGTCAAATGTTCACTGAAACTGCAAAACTTCACATGATGATGCATATAGAATACTGATTATATATCCAGGCACTTAGTTCTGATACTGACAAAACAAAATTAGGCATAATGAATTATTTCATTGATACACACAATATATATACAGATATTTCTCAAGTTACAGCCATTTTTAGCAACTGTTTGAAGTTACACAGGTGCTGTAAAAAGTGTCTCTCATCCAGTCCCCACACTTAAAACCACTGAAGTCACATGATCAAAATTTGGGTATTTGGCAACTAGCTTGTATTTACAACACTTGCAGCATTTTTGAGTCATGTGATTGCCATTTGCAACCTCTTTCTAAAAAAATTATCAGTCTACATGGACAGATTACCTATCTAGAATCTCTAATCTGTGCTCTCCAAACAGAAATTAGGTGCCCAATCCAGCCATATATTGAGCTGCCATGCTACCAGCCCCCACTACCACAAAGATCCTACAGGAAAATGGCAGTATGGACAACCATGGGATCTCGCAGGGTGAGAACTGTGGACCATAAACACAAAGCTTTTGCTGTGTCCCAGCATAACAGATACAGTGCCCTTGCTGACCTTAATAGGGACACTAAAGTGACAGGTCAAGATAGTTGTGATAATGATAACTCAAGTAAGCTGAGGATCATGGTCCTAGAAGAAGAACTTACTTTGGAAACAAGAAAGTTTGAATCAGGTATTACGCACCAGTCACACAAGAAGAGCAGGACATCCAAAAAGAGAAGCCACCTTCTGGTTGGGGACTCAATTATAAGAGATGTAAATTTAGGAAAGGATACTGAAGTTTTGAAAGAGGTCAGGTGTCTACCAGGTGCTACTGCTAGCAGAGACAAGAAGCGTATTCTTAAGGTAGTCAAGAATGTGATGTTGATGCTATTATACATCTTGGTACAAATGATCTATCCCAGAAGGATGTACTCTCTGTTCAGAAAGACTTCCAGAGCTTGGGGTACGAACTTAGTAATGTGGCTGTAGGCTTATCTTTTCAGAGGTTCTACCAATATACAAGGAACAAAAAGGGAAAGGACATGTGTAGCAGAGTTTAATGTGTGGCTAAAGGAGTGGTGTAAAAGGGAAGGCTTTGGTTTTATTAGTAAAGATGTCTGCAGCTGGTCCAATGAAAAACTGTATAAAAGAGATGGTTTGCATCCATCAAAGAAAGGGACTGGCATTAAGTTACTTGGCATTAAATTCACAGATTTCCTGGATAAACATTTAAACTGAACAGCGGGACAGAGAATTAATGGATTCAGAACATTTCTGTCCCCAGCAACCTAAAACTAATAAGGATACCAGTGCATGAAAAATAGATGTTTGTGCAGGTAAGATTATCAACCTTGATGCCAACCAAAACCAAGCATTTAATAGTGAGTGCCATACCATGTGCACTAATCAAACAGGTGGCAAGAAAGTAGGGGCAGGCAGGCACAACACAGGTTACGTAGACAGTAAACACAGTGTCAGACATAAAGACCTGAAGTGCCTATATACAAATATACATAGTCTGAGGAACAAACAGGGTGAACTCGAACTATGAATACAGGAAGGTAAATATGATTTAGTTGGAATAACAGAAACTTGGTGGGATGAAACCCATGACTGGAACATGCTGGTAGAAGGATACAAACTGTTCAAAAAAACCAGACCCCATAAAAGAGGAGGTGGAGTTGTACTATATGTAAAGGACCACTATATTGCTACAGAAATGCATGAAACCAAAGATGAAAACCTCCTAGAATACATATGGGTCAATATAAAAGAAAAAAAGAATGACATGGCCATAGGCGTATATCAAGCACTCAATCAAGCAGAAAATATAGATGTCCTTTTTGCCAGCCAACTAACAAACATATGCAGGAAACACACAACAATAGTAATGGGAGACTTCAATTATCCTGATATCAATTGGAAAACTAATTCTGTACCAAGTAAGAAATCAAATAAGTTCCTAACCAACCTAGCTGACAACTTTGTTGTTCAAAAGGTAGAGGATGAAACTAGATGGACAGCCATACTGGACTTAGTTCTTAAAAACAGAGAAGAAGTGATATAGGGAGTTCAAACTGCAGGAACCTTGGGTGAGAGTGACCACGTCATGCTAGAATTCAACATAACACAAACACAAGCAACAGAACATAATGACACCAGAGTCTTGGATTTTAAAAGAGCTGATTTCAATAAACTCAGAGAGAACTTGGGAAAGATTCCATGGATGAAAATTCTAAAGGGGAAAACAACTCAAGAATCTTGGGAAACTCTAAAAAGTATGATCATAGAAGCCCAGCACAAGACCACTGAGAAAGAAAAACAAGAAATCCAAGAAGAAACCAGCATGGCTGCACAAAGATCTCTCTGGCAAATTGAAAAAAAAAGGACAAGTACAAAAAATGGAAAGAAGTACATACAACTAAGGCAGAATATCAGCAGATAGCCAGAATCTGCAAAGACGAAGTCAGGATAGCAAAGGTTCAGAACAAACAAAGACTTGCAACAAAAGTCAAAGATAATTTTTAAAAAATGTTTATTCCAACATATACATAACAAGAAAAAAAATCAAGGAAACAGTCGGTCCACTAAAGAGAGAAGATGGCAAGGAAGTAACAGGCAACAGAAAGAAAGCAGAATTGCTTAACTCATTCTTTGTGTTAGTGTTTGGGGACAAACCCCCAAGCAGAGTGCACAGCAGCAGTCAAGCCAGGCAGCCAAATGAGAGAGAGGCTGGGCCCAAGAGTATACACACACTGGAGACAAAAACACTGTTTGTAGTTTTAAATAGTTATTTAATTCATTTAGAGTTTAAGCATTGTCAATCAGTCCATATGTCATTATCCAATATATCCATCCAGTAACCTAGTCCATTAACTAGTCAGTACAATGTCTTTATCTGCTTGTAAATCTTCTCCTTCCGATACCTTTCTCTCGAAGACAACGCTGAGTATGCACAGGATATCAGCTCACCAAGTAAACAGTCCTTTTGTTCAGTAGAAATGGTATCCAGCACAGTAGCCAACAAGCAGACGTCTCATACAGGAGTAAACAGCAGGCAGCAGACAGCAGAGAGACCAGCGACCAGCAGACCAGTGACCAGGATCAGTAACCAGGAAGTGTTACGTTACTCTCTACTGCCTTTTTATTGATGCTTGCAACCGCACCCTTAATTATCTAATTACATTGCAGTTTGGTGCTTAAAGCTACAAATACTTAAACCTAGGTTTATATATTTAGTCACCCAAACCTAGTTGGTGTATCAATATACCCAACACTTTGCATCCATCTTCACGCAAAAAGAAACTATAGCTCAACCCACCAAAAACATAACTGTAAAAGACAGACCAGAAATAAAAGTTAAAATAAGAAAAAAAATAGTAAGAGAACACCTGTCTCATCTTGATAAACACAAATCACTAAGGCCTTATGGATTACATCCAAGAGTTTTAAAGGAGCTGGCAGAGGTCATCTCAGAACCACTACACCATATCTTTCAAAAATCCTGGAGCACCAGGGAACTACCAGGGGACTGGAAAAGAGCTGATGTGGTTCCCATCTTCAAAAAAGGAAAAAAATCAGACCCAGGAAACTATAGACCAATCAGCCTAACAACAATACCCAGGAAGATACTGGAAAAGATAATAAAAAAACAAATTTGCCAATATCTAGAAAAAAGTAAAGTAATAACTAGCAGTCAGCACGGGTTTGTTAAAAAGCCAAACCAATCTTATTTCATTCTTCAACACAGTGACCAAATTAGTAGATCAGCAAAATATTGTGGACATAATATATTTAGTTTTCAGCAAGGCATTTGACAAAGTAGACCACAACCTACTTTTTAGTAAGCTAGAAAAAGTGGAACAGATAGCACCACCAGTAGATGGACTTGCAACTGGCTGACAAACTGTACTCAATGAGTCATCCTTAATGGGTCTAAGTCTACATGGAGAGAAGTAAGCAGTGAGGTATCACAAGGTTCCGTCTTAGGCCCAGTACTCTTCAATATCTTAATTAACAACTTAGATAAGGGAATAGAAGGGGAACTTACCAAATTTGCAGATGATACTAAGCTGGCAGGAATAGCTAACACCCAAGAAGATAGGCTCAAGATCCAGATGGATCTTGACAGACTAGAACACTGGGCCATATCGAACAAAACAAAGTTCTATGTAGAGAAAAGTAAAGTCCTATACTTAGGCAAGAAAAACCAAAAGTACACATATAGACTGGGTGAAACCAGGATCAATAGCAGTATATGTGAGAGGGATCTTGGAGTCTTAGTGGACAACCAGCTAAACATGAGCCAGCAGTGTGCAGCAGCAACCAAAAAAGCTAATGCAATCCTAAGTTGTATTAACATAGGGATACAATCAAGATCAAGGGAAGTACTATAAAGCCTTAGTAAGACCACACCTAGAGTACTGCTTCCAGTTTTGTTCAACACATTATAACAAAGATGTTGAGACTCTAGAAAAAGCACAGAGAAGAGCAACCAGGATGATTAGGGGACTGAAGGCTAAAACATACAACTAACAGTTTCAGGAACTGGGCTTGGCTAGTCTAGTAAAGAGAAGGACCAGGGGAGACATGATAGCGGTCTTCTAATATTTGAGGGGCTGCCACAGGGAGGAAGGGGTCAAGCTATTTTCTAAAGCGCCTGTAGGCCAGACAAGGAATAATGGATGGAAACTGAAAAAGGAGAGATTTAACCTGGAAATAAGGAGAAACTTTCTGTCAGTGAGAACAATCAACCAATGGAACGGCTTGCCCTCGGAAGTTGTGGGAGCGCCCTCACCTGAGACTTTCAAAAAGAGATTGGACTGCCATTTGTCAGAAATGGTTTCGGGTCTCTCGCTTGGGCAGGGGGTTGGACTAGATGACCTACAAGGTCCCTTCCAACTCTTCCAAGAGTTTGAAAATGTTGTGGATCTGATTGAGAGGCTGCAGAGGAAAAAGAACCCCTCAAAATATCTTCCCTCTCTCTTTTTACATAAATATCTCTTTTATGGGAAAGGTATTTGAGCAGTAGCTCAGGCAGTTGCCAACACTTCTGTTTAAAGCCCTCACCTTGCCTTTGTCCTCTAAAATCCAGAAAGGAGTGCACATACCCCACCCTACCCTTACTTCCCAGTACACAAAGAGAATAACACAGAGAGGAAAAAATATGGCCATCGGTGACAAGCAGATTGGGAAGAATTTCAGAAGCCATTTTTTGCATGCTTTCAAATAGAAGTCTGGAAAGAAATCATAAAAAGTGTTTGTCCAGCACTTTCCAAAATCTGAACAGCACAGGACTCAATTTAGCATATTGGAAAAGCTGGCAAATTTGAAATGTTTAAAAAGACCCAAATATGGACAGGGGTTACTTAAAAAATCAAAATAAGCTGCTGATTTCGTGATCTTAATGTTCCTGTTCCAGATCTTTTCCCATTCTGCTAGGGTAATGCTCCGACCCACATTTCTGCTCCACGCAATCATATTTCCCTTGACAATATCTTGTTCTAGTTCTGTTTCTAATAAATATTTGTAAAATTTAGATATATTTTTTTTACTTGGTCCTAGTAGAATTTTGTCTAGAGTCTGTAATTTATTGTAGATTCCAAATTCCTTAATGTCTTGTTTGTATTTACTATGAATTTGAAGGTACACCCACTGATCAATTATAAATCCTCGCTCTTGTAGTTCTTGTCATGTTTTCAACTTTCCTTGTGGGTCTAATAAATTTTCGTACTTAATCATTTTGGTTATATCCAGATTATTAGGGTGTACTATCGCTTCCATTGGAGATAGCCAAATCGGTATTTTTAGATAAAGTTTTTACGTACTTTTTTCCAATTAGTTAATAAAGAGTCCCTGATAAGATGCCTATGGAAATATGATTGCCTGGGTTTCCCAGATTCCCACAGAAAGGCATGCCATCCTTTCTGCATATCGTGGCCTTCTAATACTAGTGTTCTTTTGTTGGTTAGGTTCACCCAATCCTTTATCCATAGTAGGGTGGCTGCCGTATGATATATTTCCCAGTTTGGCAAGGCTAACCCTCCTCTGCTTTTCAGATCTTGTAGGGCTTTTACGTTAATCCTAGCTTTTTTCCCCTGCCAAATGAAATTCAATGTTATCTTGTTTAGTTCCATAAAAAAATTTTTATTTAGTTTGATTGGAATTGTCTGGAATAAATATAGAAATTTTGGCAGAATATTCATCTTAATCAAAGCAATCCTGCCCAATAAGGAAAGTTGTAAATTGCTCCAGAAATCTAAGTCTTTCTTAGATTTTTGGAGAAGTTTGTCATAATTGTTTTCTCTTAACAATTTGCTTTGTGGAGTTAGCCAAATTCCTAAGTATTTTAATTTTTTTTGTCACTTGTATTCCCATTGTTGTCTCTAGCTCTTTATTCTGGTCTCCTGTTAAATTTTTAGTCATTAATTTTGTTTTTCCCTGTTTATTTTAAATCCTGCGACTTCTCCAAATCGTTCTAGTTCTTCTAATAAGTTGTGTCCTTTTTCTATGGGCTCCTCCAGAAAAAAAACCAAATCATCAGCGAAAGCCTGTACTTTATATTCTTCTGATTTGATCCTCAAACCTCTAATTCTCAAATTTTGCCTAATGTATGTCAGAAGAGATTCTAGGGCGAATATGAAAAGCAGAGGGGAGAGAGGGCAACCCTGTCTTACCCCTTTTTCTATTTTTATCGGGCCAGTTTGTTCCCCATTTATTAGAATGTTTGCCTGTTGAGTGTGGTAAATTGTAGTGATGACATTTTCAAATCTGGTGCCAAGATTCATATTATATATTTTTTGAATTAAGAAATGCCAATTTAAGTTCTCAAATGCTTTTTCAGCATCCAAGAACATAAATGCAAATTGTTTTTCCGGGTGGGCTTCATAGTATTCTGAAATGTCTATCACTGTTCTTAAATTATTCTTAATTTGTCGAAATGGGAGAAATCCGTTTTGATCTTCATGGATATAAGTATTTAAAACCTGTTTTAATCTATTGGCTATTATAGAAGAGAATAATTTGTAATCTGCATTCAGGAGCGAAATTGGTCTATAATTATTAATAAGTCTGTGGTCTAGGTCCTCCTTCGGGATCAGCGAAATTAAGGCTCCCCTCCACGAGTCCGGCATCTTGGCTGCTAAGAGTACCTCATTAAATACATCCAGCATCAGTGATCCAATTTGTTCTATGATAATTTTGTAAAGTTCTACCGGTATCCCGTCCGGTCCTGGTGCTTTATTGTTACTTTGCTTCTCTATTGCTGACTTCAGTTCGGACCATGTTATATTTTGGTTTAATAATTCTACCTCTTCCTCTCCAATTGCTTTATCATTCGCTTCCTCCAGGTATTTCATTATTTTATCCTCAGAGACTTATAAAGAAAACTTATATAAAATGTTTTATAGATGGCACCTCCCCCCTTCGAGATTGGCGAAGATGCACCCCAACACGAGTCCCAAGTGTTGGAAATGTCAAAACATAGAAGGTACCTTCTTCCACATGTGGTGGTCATGCAAGGAAACCCAGAAGTACTGGCAAAAAATTAGGCACTGGCTAGAGGAAATAACCATGGAACAAATTGAGTACAAACCAGAGTCCTTTCTTCTAGGAATTTTTGATAAACAAATATCCAAAAAATCGAAGTATATTACAATCCATATCTTAACCGCGGCCAGACTGGCATTTGCCCAGTGCTGGAAACTACCCTCTATCCCCACTGAACATGGTTATTCAGAAAATTTTACAATGCGCCGAAATGGACAAACTAACCCAAGCATTAAAAAATAAAGAATCTTCAACCTATTATAGCAATTGGAATCCTTTGTACATTTGGCTTAATCAAAGATAGATCACCTCTATGAAAACTAAGGCCGAGGCCTCCGAGGCAGAGATAAAGAAAAGCACTGCCGACGATAGTTTGGAAGAAGAAAAGACCTTACAGACAGTCACAAAAATATGGTTTTATTATAATTGTTTTCTCTACTTTTGTTTCCCCCTTCCCCCCTTCCCTTCCCTTTCCCTCTTTCCTCTCTCAAGCTTTCCTCTCTTTCCCTCTTGGCCTATGCCAAGACCTGTTCGTCTTTTTGTTGTATATAATTTGTAGCTGTGTTGTTGTTGTTTTTTAAAAAGCAAAACTAATAAAGTTTATTTAAAAAAAAATCAAAATAATTCCTTCAATTCATCTTTATGATAAAGGCAATTTATCAATGGCCTGGAAATTTTACTGATGTTTTTATTCTAAACCTCTCCTGCTTCTTCCTGATCATGTGACCCAAAATGGAACTATTACAAAGAAACTGGAAAGAACCTTGTTCAGATGTTTTCTCTAATTTTAATTTTTCTTTTATCTCATCCCTCATTTCAGTCTAAGATGTAATTTCATACCATCTATTACAAGCATGAAACAATGAAGCAAAACAGCACTTTTTTTCATCACAGACACCACAAGCAACAGATGGGACAATTAGTTCCCTGCCCTACAACACTGTTGTTTTTCAAAGCAAGGATGCCAGGAAAGATAATTGCTTTTACTGTTCTCTTGGAGCATGCTGTACCGTTTGCTGACAGCCTTTTCTACTCAGAGCACACTCCAGAGCCCTAGGTGGGAAAGCTCATATGTGCATTTCAGATTTCTTTTCCAAATTTAAGTCCTCAGGGATTTTTAGTTTCAGGTTAGCATCCTTTTTTTGTTATTTTTCTTTAAAGTGTGCTCATTTAAAAATTTCACTTAAAGACTTCAAGGTCGCACATTGCTGGTACTTTATCTTCTTCTGACTTTTGTTTTTAAAAATACTAAGTAGGAAGAATGAAAAGGAACATATTTGAGAAACTTTGAATTGAATTTTGACATGCCCATAAGTCATAATGCTAGAAACTTAACAATATTATGTTCAGCAAAATCGTATATGTAATACCACAGATCCAAATGCAAGGACATTTACATCTCTGACAAAATTAGAAGATAGTTAAACATATGGTTAACTCTTTATCAGAACAATAGGCAACACTAAACTAATTTTAATGGCTGATTTCAGGAAGCTAAGCAGGTCAAATCTGATTAGTATTTGCATGGGTGATAATCATAAAATCCCAGACATAGGCTAGGTTGGATATTAAAAGCCAGTGGTCATACTGGGAACAATAAGAAAGTGATGATATGCCACTCCGAGAAAATCAGGTAGATATAGACAACCGCCTGACTAACTATTTATTTATTTATTTATTTATTTATTTATTTATTTATAAACAACTATATAACCACCCACCAACTCTGATAACTCTAAGCATCTTGTCAGAAAAGCAGGAACCACATAACATAAAAAAATATTCAAAAGAAGCCAGGAGATAAACATATACACCTAAACCCATCCAACAGAGTAGCCAGATCTTCCATAGTTTTCTAAACATTAATGGGGTAGGATCCATTCCACGGAGTAGGTGCCATTATATAAAGATTGTGTTTCTACAAGAAATCATCATGACTGCCGTTTATCTCAAAGATTTCCGATTCTAATAAACAAAGCTTTAACAAATAACTCTGAAGGCATACTTAACTTGATAGTAACTATTACTGGCAAGTTATTATTGCATTCAAGCATGTTGAAGAAATCCATTTTCAAACTCACACAGATATCATGTACTATAATTAGAAGACTTAGAAAGAAGCTCTTAACATTATTTAACCTTAATTGGCAGACTACCTATTTTCATACAGTTTTTCTATCACCCCAGAATAAAGGCAGAGAAAAGATAAACTAATTAAATGAAGTTGTTAACATGGATGCTGCAGTAAACTAGTTAAATTAAGTGTACAGCCTTCATTAGTGCAGAGAAGATAATGTAACCTGTAGAGATAAGCTTATCTCCACCAACTACCCAATGATAAATAATTGAAGTATGGATATGTCTGGCTATGTATAGTTTCATCTTATATTTTTAGAACAAAAATGGTAAATGTTTCCCTGCCAATTGTGGCCAAGTCTATTGCTCATCTCCATTTCTTGACCAAGACAGCCAGCGTTGTCCAGAAACAATTTCCATGGTCATGAGGCCAGCATGGCTATATACCAAAGTCACATGGAACATTGTTATCTTCCAATCAAAGAAGTAGCAATAGCAATAGCACTTAGGCTTATATACTGCTTCATAGTGCTTTACAGCCCTCTCTAAATGTTTTACAGAGTCGACATATGCCCCACAAAATCTGGTCCTCATTTTACCCACCTTGGAAGGATAGAAGGCTAAGTCAACCTTGAGCCAGTCAGAATTGAACTCATGGCATGAGCAGTGAATTAGTCAGCAGTACTACATTCTAACCACTATGCCACCACAGCACTTCTGTTAATCTACTTGCATTTACATGAATTTGAACTGCTAGGTGGGCAGGAGCTGGAGCAAATAATGAGAAGTTACCCCATTGCATGGAGCTCAGATCTTGAACCCAGGCTGTCAGCTCTTCAGCTGACAAGATCAGCATCTTAACCACTCAGCCATCACAGTTTGAACAGTAAAAGTTAAAAAATGAAAAAAAAAAATAGAATTAATATGTTGCTCTTCAAATCTGGGTTTTCCTGGGGCGGTTTATAATTCCTTAAAATCACACTAAATATGTATTTGACTCTAACAGGAAAATATAGTTGATATCATTACTGAATAATGCCTATAAATTGTTCACAAAGATTCTAGCTAATAAACTGAAACTAATGAAAGCCTGGACATGTAAAATAAATCATCTCTATTCAGCTGCACAGAAAATTCACAACAATCCTCAGCTACAAATGGCACCACATAAGATTTAAGTTGTCAAAGGTCAAAAGTCCTTTAGATCATGCACAAAACTCAATAAAAATTTGCAAAGGAAATAGGACAGAGCTTCATGCTCCTAGCAAAAGTCCTTCCATCCACCACCTGAAAAATATCATGCCTTCATTTCAGTATTACAAAAGGTGAAAAACAAAGAAATATGATTGTACCAATGTTTCAAGGAAATGGATATCACATGTATTAAGAGCAATGGAAAAATAGTTTTTCTCTTTCTGGTTGATGGAAAAACAATACCAAAAATTAGCTACATCAGGAACTGAGTAGTTTCATCAGAAAGTTTTACATTTCAGATATGTATATTCCATCAATCAAACAGGGGTACTGACTTCTTTAGAGTTATTAAATTCTTTCTTCCCACACCATTTCATGCTAGATAATAATCTAGTGTTAAATGTGATTAAATACACTATTACTATAGTCACATAAAGCTCAAAGGGATAATTACCATTTTTAAAAGGTGATAGATAATATATGCTAAAACTTCTCCATTGGAAGAAAATTTGCTATCCCAAATTCATAAAAGTCTTTGTATTTTTTTCTCCATTTTGGACATAACTTCAGAGGAGAAAAAGATTTAATACACTGTTATGATCCCAGTGACATTAAAAATCAGCTATCATGAAAGTCAAAGAAAAATGGAGAATGAAAATCTTGAGTAACAAGAACCACAAACTGACTGAATCAAAACTTTCAATGTTAAGCAAGAAAGGTCAAGAAGAGATATCTCAATCACAAATGTTAACAAATAAGGGGAAATCATCAGTAAATGGGAGATGTTTTCAAAAAGATCAGAAAAATGGAAAGAGAATGTAGAAATAACTCAAAAATAATCATGGAAGAGATCTAATAAAGACAAATGAAATTAAAAGAAGATTGAAAGTACATATTTAAATTCTTTACAAACAGGATTAGAGAATGACATAAATATTTGTAGAGAAACAATATATTTATGAAATGATTCCATTAGAAAGTGAGATATGACAGCAATATAGCAGTAATCAAATAACAAGGCATCAAATATAGATGACAAAATGTAAGCAAATCTTGAAGTTCTTACAAAAAGGAATAGAGCCAAATAGAGAAAGAAATGAACAGGGAACTTTTGGAAAGGCAGAAATACAAGATCAGATTGATAAGTGAGAAAGCAAGGAGGTTTGCTTCTGAATATCTTGATTATGTAAGATTGTGAAAGACATAAAAGGTTAAAGGGTGTACCAGAATATCTGAAACAAACATTTCAGAAGTATTAATGGTGTCCCTGAATCTTAACATTTACAGTATATGTATAGCAGATTTTATATTTGCTTCAATCTTATGCAACTCTAAACAGTACATAGTAAGCTACTTAAAATGAGTGTATATAGTAAAACAGTGCTACATACTAATTAAGAATAAATGTATCATGATAAAACATACACAATTCATATACACGTGCACAGTTCCTAATCTCTTTGAAGACAAGAATTTAATCTCCAAAGACATTCAGAAAAAGCCTAATCTTCACAAGCTTCCAGAAGACCATGAAAGGAGGGGGAATTGATCCATAGATAAGGAAAGTGATCTTGATAGAGATATGCCAGTCTGGTTATCAAAGGAGACAGACAGACCTTGTCCATTTCCTGGGCATGTCTGAATCAGTCAGTCCAGACAATCCCACAAGGCTGTCTAGTGTGAATCCAACTCCAAGTGAATCTTGGTGACTTTATCCACCAGATAATAAGAATATTACTCACAATAGCCTTGTAAACAAACCTCCTTCCCAACTCTTCCAACAGGGGAGAGACAATGTTATTCTAAATGGGGCCACTCAGTGGCTATGGATGGATGAAATAACAACACAGAGAAATAATATTTTGCTGCCTTAATCTCCATGAAATAGACTCAGATACGGGCCTTCACTTGTGTTTAGTTGGATTTATTCTTTGCCTTCCTCCAATGATAGTTCAGCTGTCACTTCTGGGACTTCAACGCTTGAAGTTCCTTGGAGAAATAAGGAAAGCATGGAAATGACATACTTAGAGAGACTGCAAAGGAACAATCTGGTCCAGTGCCTCAATCACTTGCCTAATTCCTTGCCTCAGCTGAAGTGTTGGAATGAAATTCAGGAACAACCCCAAACTTCCTTTGGAACACTGTTGGGATGGTACCTATACCATCATGAGATAAAATATGGAAGACCTAGAAAGTGCAATCCAAATTCATGTATTTTGGTGAAAAAAGAAACAGGGAGATAACATATTTATACATGGCTAACAATATGACAAAAGGATTTGTTTGTTTGCAAACATGACTAATATTAACAAAAAATAAAAACCTACAATGGTCACCAAGAATAAGATCTCTTAAGGGTCACCTAACTCCACACCTCTAGGCCCAAGAGCACAACCTTATGTTTCTGAAGGAAGGGCAGTAGAGTTTTGGCCAAACTGATTTCTGGTCTTGGTGTACATGTGAGGAGTGGCATGATGCTCCAGAGGGAAGGTACTGTGACACAAAAGACATGCTTCCAAGTATCCACAAGATGACATTCTTTAATTGTAGGAACCTGGAGTTTATCCCTGGAGCTTTCCTGATCTGGAGGGATGGGAAGAAACAAGAGAGAGTTCTACAAATAACTTAAAATAGCCCACATCCTAAGAAACCCCAAAGACAAGATCCAGCTAGAAAACCAAGGAGTTTATGAAATACCATGCAACAATTGCCCAGCCACATACATTGGACAAACCAACAGGAGAATAAATGCACGCATCGCAGAACACAAGAACGCAGTCAGAAAAGAAGAAAATACTTCTTCCCTTTTCCAGCACCTTAAAGCCACAGACATGAAATTAATTTTGAGGGAACCAAATTAATCTCCAATACTGAACACTTCAACAAGAGAATAAACAGGAAGCCATCAAAATAGAGAAACACCCCCATAACATGAATAAGCAGGACAATGCCTCCCACCTACAAGACATCTGCAAATTAGACCTTATCAACAAATGAGTCCCAGCCACAAACCAACACCGGACCCAAAACAATACATGACACCACCACCATTCTCCCTCACTAGACTCAAACCCAAACCCATCTGATAGACGAAAGACAACCACCATCCGGAAATCAGACCACAGCTGCATCACTAGCTACCACACACCCTGACCCCCAAACCAAGCAAACGGACACACCCCATGTGCACACATCCAGGCTTGGAGCCAAACCAAAACCCAGAACGTCACATCACAGCCACCCGCTCAGGATATCACATCACAGAACTCAGGAGATTACACTACAAAACCTCAGGATGTTGCAACACAGTCAACGACCCAGGAGATTACAGCACAAGACTCTGGATGTCAAAACAATAGAACTCAGAAGGTCATCACACAGCCCATTACCCAGGTCATTACAATACAGCTAATAAACACACAGCCAATACTTCAGCCACACATGTTCTTACGAAAAAACCAGCCAATCTGCAAACATCAACTCCATCAACCAATCAAGAAATGACAACACAACCAACCTCCCCACCAGTATATATAGGGAGATGGCAACTCTGATCATGCTTTGCTCACACAAGCACAAAGCTGAAAGCACCAGTCTGAAGATGGTGAGTGGGACCTTGTCGAAACATTGCCAAGTTAATCACAATCTTACATGGGAAAAGACCCGAACACACCAAGACCTGCATACCTGTACCCGTGAAAATCTACGAATATATATATATGTTATATATATGTTATGACTCCCCTTCAAAATTCAAATGAACAAAACAGAAAGCAGCCGTTTCACAATTAAATCAAACGGAAAGAAGTCTTACTAGATAACGGCTGGCAGAAACCACAGCATAAATCTTTACTCTGTCCGGCAAACCAGTCCTGGCAATAAATCTCCAGTCTCAGAGCTTCTTGCTGTAACGTCCTCACTCAAATAGTCACTTTGTTCCTGGCAAAATGTACCAGCCCAGCTGTGTCCTTTTATACTCATTGAGGCAACGTGCTAATTTACTGAATCGCTCTCCTCATTCGCTCCAGCTGATTTTGCCTTCTCAACCATCTTCTGTTTTTTACATTTAACCACAAATTTTCCAAGTTCTCATCTCCACTAGAAGACTCTCTCAAAACTTCCCTGTCAGCCATTCCCGGCTGTTGATCAGATAAGGAACCAGAGGAGGTCAAAGGTCCTGACAATTCTAATACATCAGGTCTGTCATCCTTTGTCACGTCCATCTCCTCATCCTGGTTACCAGTCCAATCACTGAGCCATGCCGGCTCATATTTTTCTGCCATGACCTCCTCACTTGAACTCATATCAGTCACAGGAGCTGAATCCAAGCCCAGAGCCACAACATACATACATACATACATACATACATACATACATACATACATACATACATATATATATGATATATATCTATATTGACTCCTATTTTTTAAGAGAACCTAGTAAGGATGAGTTTTTTAAAAAGTAAAAGAGTCAAATGATGTTGTGAAGGTATTAACCAAAATCTACTCTGCTTCAAGGCTGAGATTTCAGGTGGAAAAGTTATGATCAACTATACAAGTTATCACATAAGAGCAAACTTCCACTGGGGATTGTAGAAAGACTTCTGTTTTGTGTGTGAAAGAAAGGTCTCTTTCTATCTATGACTTCTCTTTCTTCTATTCTTCATTTCTTAAACACCATCGCTTATATTCTAGTTGGCAATCAGCTGGTCACCTTACAGCTGTATTTGGACTTCCACAGAACAACAGCAGTAGAATACAGTAGCTGGCAAACTGAATCTCTGAAGAACCACAGGGCCAGATATTATGGAACAGTTCTCTGTGCAGAGGAGCAGGCAAGATTTTCCAAAGTCACTATTTCTTCCACTCGAGTCATTTGCTTCATTTTGTTTCATCTCCAGGCTATGATGGTTTGCATATTTAAAATAACACAGTATAATTCAAATGAAAAAAACCCTTGCATATACACACAGAGAGAAAAATACTTCTCAAGAAAATATCCATCAGTCTCTTTTCAATCAAAAGTAAGAAGCCTTGTTGATTTGGAGAGCGAGGGTCAAATAAATGACTGCAACCAAGTAGCTGTTAGTTTCCAGAAAGCTGCCTGTTCCAAGTTAAGTTATTTTCAAGGAAAACTGGATTTCCATCTGAGCTTGATTTACATAGTATTCAGGTGTGCATGACAGCACAATACATTATTTTCTGGTCTCTAAATAGAATTCCCACTACCACCCTGCTGCCCTTGTAAATATATAGAAGTTAGGTATGTTAGTAGGAAAAAAAATCTGATAATATTGCTTTTGCTTTTGCTTTATTCCCACAACTATTATTCATAATAATTTGGAAAGCAGCAGGGAGAAGAGCTAATTGCCTTGTCTACTGTCCAGAACAACCACTGCCTCAACATTTTATGCTGAAGCATAAAATAGCAAATTCTATTATTATAGGCTCCTTTCATATTATTTATGGCACTATGAATGTTTTTTTTTATGTACTTATTTATATATTTTTAATTTTTTGATATAAAATGTAGATTTGGAAATCATGTTTGCAAGGTTGTGTACCACACAAAAATTTCCAGGCATTTTTTCCTAAATTATTTAACCATCGTTGCAACAAGGATTATTCTTAATACAATACATTAAATCTCTTTAATAAGATTTCCCTGATAATGGCTTTTTGAAGACACATTTCCAAAATATAAACTCTCTTATATGTAATTACATATGTTTGCAGGCAATTTTCAGAGTAATTAAGAATTATTCTAGTGGCCTTTGATGTTGAAGGGAGCATGATACTCAAATTTGCTTACTTAACAGAATATATGCCTCTCTCAATCCCTTCTTTCCTTCCTTTCTTCTTTCTTTCTTTCTTTCTTTCTTTCTTTCTTTCTTTCTTTCTTTCTTTCTTTCTTTCTTTCTTTCTTTCTTCCTTTCTACCTTTCTACCTTTCTACCTTTCTTTCATTGTTTCTACCTTTCTTTCTACCCTTCCTTCCTTCCTTCCTTCCTTCCTTCCTTCCTTCCTTCCTTCCTTCCTTCCTTCCTTCCTTCCTTCCTTTTCTTTAGGTTCCAGATTCCTTGTTTGGCATTTTGAATACAGACAGTGATGTTTATGTAAAATCTTGACTAAGCATTAACTTGAAGATTAATTGAAATATGATTTGTATTGCCTTATTTTTCAGTTATGTTATGATATATATTATTATTCTTGTTTCGTTAAATAACTTTAAAATTGCTGAAAGTTGTGGGTTCCATTTCATGGTGAAGGCAAAGGGGATAGATATACAGACTGACTCCTGAGATGTTGCTGAGCCATAAAAATCTAAAATAACATGTTAGTTCAAAAATCTGAAGAAACTGTCTGCCAGCTAAACAGCTGCTGATAAAACCATTGTGCAATAAATTACTCACCCAGAACATTTAATATTATATCACTTGACTGAATATATATGCTATAATAATATATTACTAGAATAATTGGATTTACTTTAGCCATCTATCTGCCACAGTATAAATATAGCAAATAAATAATACAATAAAAACATTTTACATCTCTATTTAGAAACAAATACAATAATATGAATTTTCTTTAGACGTTTTTAATTGAATCTTTATTATTTTTATAAATAAGGCAGTGAACTTCTTTCATATTCTTTCCTCCTCTTATTTTCCCACAAAAACAACAATCTTATAAGGTAGATTTGACTGAGTGAAAGTGACTTTTTTCATGCTAAAGGAAGAAATAGAACTCATAATTTCCTGGCTTCTAGTCTGGTGCTTAAACCATTTAACAACAGTTATTTTTCTGCACCTAAATCAAGATATATGTCAAATGTTTATTAATATGACAGAAATACTTTTTTAAAAGAATAATGAAGTTTTCTTATGTATCTTTTGACATTAAAGCTTTCTATGGTGAGAGGACATTTAAGACTTTTACTTTATAACAGAATAAGTAGGACATAATATAATTCATTTATGTTATGTTCAAACCTAATCCTAACTTTAACTGTCTCAGCACAATCTGAACAATATTTCAGTTTTAAAAAATCAGATGCAACTTGAATAAATATACCTGATAGCATTATCAACTTATTAATGTTATACTTCAACAGACAGGAATGGTTCCATATAATAATTATAATTTATTAAACTTGTATGTCACCCAAGTCTCACTGAGTCAATGTCTCTTGGTGTGCCTGTACACATGCCCACACACTGACAGACAGATTTACATCTCATCTTAATGAGTTTCTATTGAAATGCATAAGTAATTTTCAAAGTGTTTAATATGTCTTAATTGTTGCTTTCTTTCTTCTTCTCCAAGCCCAATGTCTGTGTACCTCATAGAAGATTAAACTTTGACATTAAATACAAACTAGAAATGCAAGTTTAAAGAAAAACCACCCATACTAACAAGTGCTTTACTACCAAAGCAACAACCCAACCTCCTACAAGAGAAGTCGTGGGAGGACTTTATTTAAATAAGGCCAAACACATTGTAGCAACCCAGAACAGCAGGAAAAGAAAATGGAGCATATGTACAACAAAATGGATACCCACACAACTTTATCAAAAATTCCCTGACCACTCAACCCAATATAGCACAATCAAAACAAACTCTAAAAAGAATTACACTGCCATACTTCAAGAATATCACAGAAACCACAAATAGGCTACTACAACCCCATGGAATTAGTGTAGTACACAAGCCACTTAAAGCCCTTCAAAACACCTTAAGGAAACCAAAAGACCCAACAGTTCCAGAAGAAAAAACAAGGAATCATCTACAACATACAATGTAAGAACTACAACAACTACTATATAGAACAAACAGGCAGAAGACTGACAGAATACATCCATGAACACCAACACCAGTCAGAAGACATGACAAAAATTCTTTAATTTCACAAAACATAGACAGATTTAAACATAGTTTCAATTGTTTCACAGTTTCAATTGGGAAAATGTGACAATCCTAGACCAAGTCAAGTCCAAAAATGCCAGGGAATTTCCAGAAGCCTGGCATTCTGTCAAATCAGCCATCAACAGAAACATAGACATTAACAACATCTATAGACTATGCAGAAGAGGCAATCAACCAGCCCAACAGAGAAATACTCCAGCACCTCTCCACCAGTAATCAGCACTCAGATCAGTATAGATTAACTCTAAAGTTAACTTCAGACTAAAAATCAAGTAAGCAATACCCCAATCAAGAGGCCAGAGCCATCAGTAAACAGCCCACCAAATAATCTCTAAGACCACCCACACCCACACAGACAAGGCACCAGAATATAAATTGATAGCAAACAGCACTCTTAACTAGCACTGATGATGATGATGTTACCTAGTTAGGGTAATGAAACATCTGTAAGAAAACAAGCAAGCTTAGAGAGCACTAAGGACTCCTCACATTAAATACATATTTATCTATTGATTTCTACATTTGTATAAAAGAATTTCTTACATTTGTTCATTTGTAGCACTCCATCTACAAATTATTTCACTAATTCCATCACAAACGTTTATTTTGTTTTATTGATTGTGTTGTTTAATAGATCATTTTGGTCTGGGTTGTCTGCCTGATTTAACGTTTTAGTTGTTTTATTGGGGTTTTTCTCTCTAGTTTTGTATGTGGCCCAGAGTCTAATGGAGTTGAACAGCCAATACATATAAATAAATAAACAACAAACAAATAAATAAATAAATAAATAATTGTTTTTGAACTATAATGCCTTTCATAAAAGATCTTGTTATAGAAAATGTAAAGTGGCATAACTATTAAGATGAGTTAGAGAAATAAGGGTAGAAAATCACTGTTTTAAAATAAATGCTTAAATAATTTAAGTAACTCCAATAATTTATATAGTAGTTCTGACATTTTAGAGCTTTTTGCAAGAAATCCCATTAAACTCCACCCTAAAACCTGGAATCCCTTTATTATACAAGTAAAGTATTATCTTTTTTATGCACTTAGAAATCGTTAGTTTAAGACCACTCTATACTACAAAAGTTTTAATCGTCTTATTTCTGATCCCCAATTACCATAAAATAGAATTCCAGAATTCAGTGTTCAAGCCAACATTATTTAAACTTTAATGTAATGTAAAATATGTTCAATAGCCACTGCTTTCAGGTTTCTGCCCAAATAGAGCTACGTGTGAAAAAATTTCCCACCCATCTTCCATTTTCCACACTATTTTTTTTTCTTTGAGTAGGGAGGAACATGTAGATATGTAAAGTATTGCAATGCTGAATGATGATCCCATTTCAATTTTGTGCCAACTAATAAAAAGAATGTAACATCAAAGTGAAACACAATGAAAGGTGAGGCAAATTCTGTTCAGAATGGAGGATGGTGATGTTTAAACATACCCTTTCTCCATTTTCTACATATTTAAAAGCAACAATAATGAGAAATTTGACAATCTTCTGGATTTTCTCTCCATTTATTAACCCTGCTAATTAATACAGTGATTATTTCTAATATATGAGCTTACATCCATCAGGGCTTGTAATAACCTGCAAACTGCCTTCAGTACAAAATTAAATAATTGCAAAAAGTCCCAACATGTCGGATTTGATTTAACAGTCTCTAGAGCAAAAGAGGGAGCTTTCAAATCCCCCCCTCTTTGTTTAGAAATTGGCCACTTTGTTTAGAAATTAACCACTTCTGCTTTCTGAACTGGAGTCTCTTGTCATTTGGCAAATCAACACAGAAATAATGAAATAAATATAACTAGATTCTGGGTGCAGGTGCATTTCCTGAGGAAGACATGTAATTTACTAAAACATTACACTTTTCAGCCTGGGTCTTCATGATCTGATTTGGAGATTATCCCTCAGTACAACTGAGAATATCTTTCTGGCTTTAGATTTGTTCAAGTAAAGATAGAGAAACAATCATTTACACTAATGAACCTCCATTAATCAGCTAAGGGAGGTTAGCATTAGGAAGCTGCCTGGGTCCAGATGGACCAAAGTCTTGCATCTGATGAGCCAAAGTAAATAAACAAGAACCAAACAGAATCCTCTTGGATTAAGGTGCTAATCAATTTCTGTACAAAATACCAAGAAGATAAGAAGCACCTAATTACATCCCAGATCCTTGCATAGTGTAGAATTTATTTCAATATGGAATTAGGCAAATATTTCTCCTGTTGTGCTATGTAGTTTAGATTAGAAAACAAACAATACTTCTTTGTAGTATTTTATTGAAATTAAAAGTGCCCAATATTTCATAATATATGCAACCAAAAACTGGCTCAAAGAAAAAAAAATGTTGCTTTATCAGTTGACATGAAATACTGTTTAGCAATCATCAAAAGATACAGCTAAATAAACATGTTTTTGTACATCTGAAGGTAGGTCATGCTTGCTGGTTTCTGTTGGAATTGTTGCCACTCAAACCTTCACATTATTCCTAGCAAGAATGTGCAGAAACTAGTATAGTCTGAAACTCCAAAGTGTTGCTACTCAGATTCAGAATGTATTCAGAAGAAGAATACAAAATCTGCTATGGGGAAAATATGAATAGTTCATTTTTGGAGACATCTGAATTGGTTTTGGGGTTGCTAACTTTTCAAGAATGCAACATGACAATCCTGATTTAGGCATAGTCACTACAGTTGCAAAGTCATAAGTGACTATGACATCTTTAAAAAAAAATAAGAAAAATGGGATGAAGTTTTCAGACAAAATAAACAATTAAGGTTAAAAATGTGTCTAATTTCATAGATTTGAAGAGTTTTTAAATAATATTTCTTTTAAATATTATTTATTTATTAAATTAATACTGTATATAGCCTTTAAAGTGCAGGGGCATCAAAAACTACATTTGTAGAAACAGCAATAGGGTTTATGAAAAGTCACACGTCACCCATAAAAAAAGATTATACTTCTAGAATTCAGTGAAGTTGTCAGGGTTGATGGCTAAAGTTTGAGGGAAAAAGTTGATGATCTTTTCCATAAAATAAACGTATTAATACATGAAATCATATGATTCACTTCAGAAATGACCATCACAGAAGCATTCTGAATAGGTTTGAGAAAAATAATACTTACAATTAAACAGACTCTCAAAACCACTATGCATATGCACACATACATACGCACAGGCACACAAACACACACAAACACACACACATACTGAAACACAAAGATCTTTAAAAAAACTCAGTCTACTATTATATCCAAAATACTGTTTCATGACTAATAGTAGCCTGGTCTATAGAAATAGCATTTCATGGAAAAGGGTAATCTGGACAAAACAGATTTAAATGTTTTTACTTTATTTTGAGCAAATAAAAGTCTGTTCCTAAGAATACCATCCATTTTATGACCTAAGCTTTGAACAAAACCAATGACCTAATTATTAGCAGTATTTCTTAGGAAGAAAAATGTTGAACTTCAAAGACTACCATGATATTAAAAGTTGATTAAAGGCTAGCAGAGCTGCTGGAAATTTGGATTTTCCCTTCGTATTGAGTATTTCACAACAAAGTTCTCTTCTTTTGGGATAATTGTGAAGTAGACAATTATAAGGTCATTGGTTTCTGGCTTGTAATGCTTTGTAAAATTTAGGAATATTCATTTTTCTTCTTTCCTGTTGTTTTAAATTATAGCCTTGCCTCCAGTGTAAACATTGACACTGTTAATGTTACCGTTAATTGAAGGATTAGCAGACAGTAAGTGGCAATCATAATATGGAGCTGTAGAGACATTTGGTTTATTTGGAAGAAATACACACACACACACACACACACATATGCACAGAGAGAGAGAGAGAGAGAGAGAGAGAGAGATACACACACAGAGACACACAGACACACACACACACACACACACTAGCAATATGAAATTAAAGAACATTAAGCCGTTATGGAAAACTACTAGAAATATATCACCGTGAGCACTTTCAAGAAAAAGCATCATGTTTAGAATGAGTGACTTGATCCCTCTCTGAAGAAGTAGAAGAGTGACAAATAAATATATTTACACAGCAGACTATCACAAACATTTAAATTTCATAACATTGGACATGAGTATTCTGATCTAACCCTGCTGGATGAAATGTAAAACTGTGTCATCTGTGTTATAAATGGTAAAATGTTTGGCATGAAAAAAACTTTTGCAATTGGGACACCATGTCACAGATCTCTAATAAGTTCCACCCCAAAAAATGAAATCCAGTGTGTTTTTGAAATATAGCAATGTCAGAAAGAAAATGGGATATCAAATCAGTGCTGGGAAAAAATATAAGAGACAGAGTTTTATCTCAAGCCTACATGGATGATTGCCTGTTTCATTTTCTTTGCATTTCTCTGCTGGCTATATCTCAGTATTAAACAAAAAAAAGAAAAGGCCAGAAATTTTGATGCTACTGAGACGATGGTAATAATTTACATATGGGAGATTATTACAGAGCACTATGTCTATGCCAACACATCATTCCTGAGATAGGAGCTAGGGGAATAATGCAATATTAATCTCTGGTACAATGAAAATCAATTCAACATTCAAAGACAAAAATACTTTAATGACTTAGCCATCAAGGTTAAAGGCATAATTCTATTAAATATATTGAACCGGTTCCTTTTTAAATCTGGCCCTTTCTTCACCTTATTATACATTTAAGCTTCCAAAAAGCCAATAAAAGTGCACTTCATTCTCAGTAATGTCAAAAAATGAGCACTTTAAGTGTGTAAACCAAAATGCTGCTTATTAGTTGAGTGCTTTTTAATATAGTGTTGTGCACATTAAAAATACATTTGGACAAAAAAAAACATAACAGCATCATTTAGCCTTCATGCTGTCTCCCACAAAGCAATAGATACAGATGAGCAGGGAATTGGAAATTGAAGAGCAACTTTCAAGACTTGCCTTTTGTATTGTTTACTAAAAAAAACACCGTTTTAAGATTTGGGCAGTTTAGAGGTTTCACACATGTATTGTGAATAATTTTTTTTTTATAAAAAAAAAAAAAAAAAAAAAAAAAAAAAAAATTTAAAAAAAAAATTTTTTTTTTAAACCACCCCCATATTAGATATATTTTTTTTTACTTGGTCCTAGTAGAATTTTGTCTAGAGTCTGTAATTTATTGTAGATTCCAAATTCCTTAATGTCTTGTTTGTATTTACTATGAATTTGAATGTACACCCACTGATCAATTATAAATCCTCGCTCTTGTAGATCCTGTCGTGTTTTCAACTTTCCTTGTGGGTCTAATAAATTTTCGTACTTAATCATTTTGGTTATATCCAGATTATTAGGGTGTACTGTCGCTTCCATTGGAGATAGCCAAATCGGTATTTTTAGATAAAGTTTTTTACGTACTTTTTTTCCAATTAGTTAATAAAGAGTCCCTGATAAGATGCCTATGGAAATATGATTGCCTGGGTTTCCCAGATTCCCACAGAAAGGCATGAGCAGGGATGGCTCTTTGGATGGATCAGCTGAAATATTAAAAATAAAACAGGAAGCATGTTTTCCAACAATCAATTTATTTCCCTCAGAGGTTTCTAAGTATAACAAAGTCTAAATCATTAGACTGTTGTAATGACCCTTAATTTTCTGAGAATCACTTATATGGTTAGAGAAATGTGCAGCACTTTAGACTAGAAGACAAACATGGTGCTTCAAACCATACAGAGCAGTTATGTAGCACTTGATGGCAACTCCTTAGAGGAATTACTTCTTGTCCTGGACTACATGTCTTCTCATAGCATTTGAATTCCAGTTAAGATGTCTCCAATTTAAGAAAAAGGAAACACATGATATATCCATATCCCTTATGTATAAAACAACTTTTTGCTTTGTAATTTATAGCATTCACAGCTTTAGCAAATCGTTACAGAAGTATAAGGTAATTCATACTAGAGAGGCAATTGAATGTTTTGCTCATATATTGCATTTTAATGCAAATTTACATTCACTTTGCAGTCCATAAACCTACAAGCAAATCATAGTATGCTTGCATGATAAGCTGTGCATTTTTAAAAATTATCTAATGTAGTTTGCAACTTAAGTACAAAAATGCTTTATATTAAAGAAAAATAAAATTGAGCAAAAGTGCGCACAAAAGACATTATAGTAGGATAAATTACTTGTATATATGATTGGCAAAGTATGTAGTAAGATATGTATATTAGAATAAATATTCACAGGAAGGTGCATAACTATTCTGTGCAGATCTTTGACACAATCATTTAGAAACTGATGCAGATATAGGCTAAAAATGGTGAGAAATTTGAAAAAAAAATAATGTCAACCATACTTATTTCAAAGAATAAGTCTCCAGTGAACACAAAATTGTTTCTGGCAATTATAATAAATATTTTAAATTCAAATATTTCATTTGTGCTTCTTCTTGCACTTTTTGATACAGTGTGAGAGAGGGGTATTTTTTAAAATTATTTTATTTTTATGTGACATTAAACATGTAATCAACTAATTAAAATCTTAAAGACCAGCAACTAATGAATCTTTACAGGTTGACCAAGTCACAGACTAATATAGTTCCCATAGAGAGGCAGTTGATCTTTTTCATACTGCAAGGATATTTTTTAAATAAATTTCATTCAAACAAATATAATTTTCCTTCAAAAAGCTGTACTTTTTCTTTCATCACCAAAATTACATCAAAGACAGTTCAAAGGAATTGACAAGACCCTTGTAAACAACTTTTGCTAGTATTTCCTTCTCTCCTGCGTTTCTTCCTATTTTAAAAATTCATCCTGCTGTTCTTTCTGTTATAAAATCCCTCCTGCTTTGGAAACTGAAATGATTGCTGACTTTATGAGGGTATGCTTTTATGAGCTTTCTGCTTGTTTCTCCATGCTAACAGAAGCAAACAAGACAACCCACACTAATTAAATAAATGAATAAGTTAGCTGATTCATTGTCACCTTGTTTTTACATACACATGTAGATGTCTTAGATAAAATTCAGGTTAGTCCTGGATCAAACTACTTCTATTCCTTTGTTTCAAGTTGGTAGAAGTTCAGTTATCCCCAGTCTTTATTCATGCCCAATCAAGGAATTCTTAACACCATTCAACATAGTGACAGCATTTTCTACCCAATTCCTATTCATTCCATTCTTCATAAATACTGAAACAAAAGAAACCCAGATGTTCAGAACCGGCTTAATTGAAAATCAAGTCCTGAAGTCTAAAACCAATCCAAAATCTCATCCTTAGGAGACTTACAGTATATCCTTAGAATTTTTATATTCTTGGTCATCCCACATAATTCCCTCTAAAGATTCATTATATTTCCAGTTACTATGTAATCCAAAAGTATTATACCCAAGATTTTCCACCAAAATACTACAAAATTCCTCTGTAGTTCATCCTTTATGATTTGTCTACTTCCAACCCTGCAGAGACATACATGCAGATCATCTGATAGGAGCTGGGAAGTGTGCCTTTTCCATGGCAGCCCCTTCCCTTTAGATACCTTGCTCTCTGAAGTTTGGCAGGCCTTCACATTTTTTATCTTTCCATAAGACTTTAAGTGGGTGATGCAGTAGCTCAGTGGCTAAGACGTTGAGCTTGTCAATCAGAAAGGTCAGCAGTTGGACAGTTTGAATCCCTAGCACCGCGTAATGCCCCATTACTTGTCCCAGCTTCTGCCAACCTAGCAATTCGAAAGCATGTAAAAATGCAAGTAGAAAAATAGGGACCACTTTAGTGGAAAGGTAACAGCATTCTGTGTGCCTTCAGCATTTAGTCATGCCAGCCACATGACCACGGAGATGTCTCCGGACAGCCATGGCTCTTTGGCTTTGTAACGGAGATGAGCACTGTCCTCTAGAACTGGAAACAACTAGCATGTATGTAAATGAAGGGAACCTTTACCTTTAAGGCTTTAAAGACCTGACTTTTCTCCCCAAGTGCTGGGAGAAAATTAGATGATTGCACATTAAAACTGATTGGTACCAGTTTGTTGTTGCTGTTGTTGTTTTTAAGATTTTAATTGGTTGAATTTTATATTTTTGAAATGATTTTATGTGTCTTTTAAATTTTTGAGTGGGAATCACCCAGATTTGGTTGAAAAAATTGGGTAGCTATATAAATGTTTTAAATAAATGAATAAATCTCCCTTGAAGTTGATTCATCAAAGTTAGATAGGAGTGGCTAAGGCTTAATAACCACATTGTCTTAGGCAGAAGACTATATAGCATCAGTCATACATATCACCTCGGCCTTTCATTGATTATTAGGCTGCCTGCTACATGGAGTTCTTGTCTTCAGAAGCTGTCATTCTGCACCTTGTCTGCTCTTGATAGTTGATTCCTAGTGATCAGCTTTATGGCAAATCTTACTCTGGTACTATAGTTGTTTCCTTACTTTTCACCCTTAGCTGCACATCCATGTGTTTCTTGAGTTTGATTTCTGTTCATCTGTTCTCCCAATATTTTATATATATTTTTGAAATAGATCCTTTATCAAAGGCTGTCAGAGTTTCCAGAGAGACAATTTATTTTCATATTTCATCGTTGTAAGTGGTACTGAAGCCTTATTTGAGTCTTTTTCACCTGACGCCTTCTTATCACCTAGTTACTATCAAAGCTCCACTATTCTGCTGCACCACTGCAATCTTAAAAGTCTCTAAGTCATCTTTTTTCAAAATGCCTTATAAATCAAGAGTCACAATATTGCCTTGACCCATGTAGTAGCAAAAGTGTCTTCCATCTGATTTGAAGTCATAAAAGATAAAATTATTTTTAGAATCTTACCATTTTTGCACAGAGCAGATTTAAGGTCTCCCTGATAAGAGAAAAATATCGGGGGTGGGGTGGGGTTTAAACTAAATTATAAAAAATATTTCTCCAGATATGGTTTCATAAGAATAAAATAATCTCCTTTCTGTTGATCCTGTGGAGTTGTCAATATAGTCATCTTGGCAACAATTTACAAAAAGTCTACCACTGACTTCTTCTATATGGGAATTTTGACTTACCCTTTTAACCTAAAGCCCTAGAGCCATCCCATTCAAAAACTATCCAAGATAAACCCTGCTTAGCTTTTGAGCACAGACATACAGGAGCTGCTCTCAGTTGCTGACAAACACTGATTTCTCTACTATCTATCAAATTTAACCTCTTTACTGACATTCAGTTTTATAACCTCTTCAAGGTTATAAACTATTAAAGGATGTTTATTTAGTCTATGGAAAATACATGGACTTATAGTGGTTCAAATGTTAATGTACAGTCCACCCAGCCATTCAAGGACAGGGTGGTATGTTGAAAAAAATCAGACATTGGGCCAGTGTTAGTTCTTAATGGACATTCAGACACAATGTGATGGATATTTTGTCAAGGAGCACCACAGTCACACTGAGGGGTAGAGACAAGACCCCACTTAAACAATGAGTCCTGGCAGACACCATGTTGGGTATGGATCCTGTTCAGAGTTGACCAATGCTGGAGAGGAAGGTCAAAACCTGGCACTTTTTGTGTAGGGTCATCTGTGTAACTGTCTGTAACAGCATTCCACAGCCCATTTGGCTTTCCACTATGTGTTGATGTCAACGTTACTAGATAGCTGTAGAGCAAGTGCCAGAGAGGGCTTCCTGGATTTAAACCTGCCAATTGATAGATGAAGATCTGCATGCACAAGAAGAAGTGGGTTTCTCATAATTTAGTTGTACTCCTTCACTAAGGCTTCCTGCCTTTGTAGAGCTGGTGGTGCAATGTGGCTCAAGACAGGGAGCCAGTTAAGACAGGGAGCCAGGATGTAAAACAGAATGTATGAATGTTAGCATAGCAGAAAGCCATGGATCTCTGCCAACAAGTCATAAGATGGGAAATATCAAATAACAGATTTGATGGTGCATTAAAAGAGCATCTAGGGGAAATGCAATTCAGCTAATATTATCTGTTTTCCGGATTACCACTATAAGATATCAGGCATCAAGAATCCTAATTTATCTGTCACTGCATAAAAATACAATGGCAAGAAAAGACCATCTGTTTATGAAATATGCCACTTAAACAAGCAATAGAAGATACCACGTAAATGCAAAATGCTCTTAGCAGCAGATTGTGTAATAACTGAAGGGAGATTTGATTTTCATTTTTCTTAAGTTTTTCTCAGCTGATGAAACTTAAAGCCTCCAATGTAATTATGTTTATTTTCATTTATTTGACATTTGGCCTGTAATCACACAGCATTTTACTGTATATGGTATGATATTAAAAAACAACTGGAAAAGAACGTGTTTTTTTTTCCACCAGAAATGATATAATGTCATTTATTATTTACATACAAAACATTCACTGGCTACTAAATACAGCAGTCCACAAGAACTCCTAAATGTTAATAAGCTTACTCTTTCTGCTTTACAAATATTCTTCCTGTTATATATGCTGAAGCATCAGAAGATTTGCTGACCTCTGTTTTACTATTTCTTGTTAGTTTTTTAAAATAAAAGTATAAAAGATTTTTTTATTACTCTGCATAGATTATTTACAAACATAGTATATTCGATATATTGTGCTTGTAAATAATCCATGCACAGCAATACAACTCCCTTCTATTACTTTATTTAAAAAAATCAATCTAAGAATGAGTAAAACAAAAATCAGCAAGTTTTCCTGCATATTAATGTCTTATCCTAGTGACAGGAGATCGTGATACTCTGGATAGGGAACAAGAGGTTTCAATTGAAGCCTGGCAAGACTGAGAGGGTTTGGGAGATTGATAGTTTTAGAACTATGCCATCTTTGATGCTTGATGGATTACAGTGTCCCAGACAGGCCCAGTTTGCAGTTGGAGGGTCCTTCCAGAATCATGACTCCTGCTCAAATAGTAGATGGTAATGATGGCTAGGAAGGCCTTTGCACAACTTCATGTTGTACACCAGTTGTGCCCATTCTTAGTAACTAGGGAATCACCTCCTGACTGGACTACTACTGTAATGTGTTTTATGGAGAGCTACCCTTCAAAAGTAGCTGGAAACTTTTGCTATAAAAAATGTAATAGCATGGGCAATTAGTGTATTGCCAGAACAGCACATATTAAATCTCTGCTCAGTGAACTGCATTGCTTACCTATTTGTTTTTGTGCCAACTCAAGATGTTGGTTTTAACCTTTGAAGTCCTTCCTGCCATGGAACTAGATTATTTGAGGGATTGCCTCTTCCTAATTGCATTAGCCTCTCCTAAATATCCTATTAGATCCTGCAGAAAGGGCATGCTATAGGTTCCATCTGCAAGAGGATGGATGCATTTGATGGATCCCAGGAGGTGGGCCTTTTCTGCTCTGGAATCTACCTTATGGAACACTCTTTCCCACCCATTGACTTAATCCTGAACATGATTGTTTTTATGCATTTCTTGTTTTAATTTCTTGTTGTATGCTACCCAGAGTCATTTTTTGTGAAATGGGTGCCAAATAAATTTGATAAATAAATCATGCCACATTACGATATTCAATATCTGAAGACCTTCAGATGTTCTTTATAGTATACTTCCAGAATGAACACAAAATTATATGGCACAAGTAGTCATTATTAATTCAGGAACTATGCTATATTTCTAAAGCAGAAACAATAATACACAATGCACTGGAACTATTGAAGTAAAATTTCAAACAGAATAAATTTCTATTCTGATTTCTACTGAATACAGTCATTCTCTGTAATAGCCAATGATAGCATTAATTCGGTGTTAACTGAAACCCCAATCTTCCTGACCAAATTAAAAATTACTGAAATTCCATTAAATCTGTTGCAAAATTTACAAATCCTGTGAAATCTTTTAAGAACTTTGAAATCTCATTAAATGTTAAAGAAGGTATTAATAAAGGAAAAGGAATATGCTGTCTGTAAATATGAGAGAAAGGAGAGGGATATAATAAATCTAGTGGGCTGAACTTGTGGTGTGAAATTGATAAATGAAAATGTATTATTAATCTATGCATGAAAGTATTAAAACGTAAGCCAGAAATTGAGAAGTGGTCTCATTTAAACTGTAATATGTATGAAAGTATGAATTCATAAGCCAGCTGAAACTGCACGTTATGCTCCAATAATTGATGATAATGAAAGCATAGATATAAACATTGGGGGAAATTGTGCCTCATTCTGAATGACTATATTCAAGAGAAATAATTATTCTGTTAGGTATTGTGAATGAAACAGTAGTGATGAGACAGATATAGAAAACATAATTGGGCCATTCAGATACCAATGAATGAATGAGATTATCACTGATTAGTCAGTTTATGTTAAGAAAAAAAACTTTATTTCATATACATGGTTTACACCTAAAATAATTCCTACATTCTCATGGCAAAGAATTGACCATAAATCTAAAGCACAATTAATATGATTAGTTTTGATGATGAATTGAAGGGAGTTAGTGAAGGATACAAGATTGGTGAAGGGTTCTGAATACAATGCCAATAAATTTTCGGTAGTGTCCAGAAATGCATACTCACAATATGAACATGGTAGAAAAGAAGTTAAAGAAAGTAGGAGGAGAAAATATAGATCCTGTTTTAGCAAGCAATAGAAGAGAGATTAATCTCTGAATAAAAAATAATGGAAAAGGGGCATAAATAGAATACAGAAACTGATGGGACCAAGTAAGGAGCATTATCTTATAGAATGTCACCAAACTGAAGAATGCTAATCTGGTGAAATGAAAAATAAAAGAGACAATGGATGAGGGCAAAAACATAATATTGAAGATACTGTTGTTACAAAAAAAAATGAGGCTGAGACAAAGATATTTATATAGAAAGAAAAAGGTAGCTGCCAAAACTGTAGTATAAGATAACAAGGAATAGATAAATTTTTTAAAAGCAAGTGAATGCATAACAATTTTGATTGACGTTTTTAAAAATATTTGAGAATGAATGAAGGGGCTAGATCAGGGCTATCAAACTTGATTTCATTGAGGGATGCATTAGGATTGTGTTTGACCTTGGGGGGCCAGGGTGGGCATGATGAGGGTGGGCATGGCCAGCATGAAAATCACTCATGTTGGGGGGCTCCTATGGTGGCCCAAGCAATCTGCCAGCAAAACAGCCCTCGCAAGCTCCATTTTCGTTGGCAGAGGCACCAGGGGCCAGTCCTTCACTGTTTCCAGGATGGTCCCATGGGCCAGATCTAAGCACCCCACAGGTCAGATCCAGCCCCTGCCCTTGAGTTTGACACACCTGGGCTAGAGAGCTTCCAACTCATTTGATTTGAGATTAAACTGATTTAAGAAATGCTAAAGGAAAGTTTGGGAAAACGTGTGGGAATGATAAATAATACACTAAAAATGGAGATGATTCAAATGCCATAAAAGTTAATTTGCAAGAAAGAGCTGATAAAATGCAAATAATACATTCTGAGAGAATATTTAGACATAGAAAGGCTGCAAGGGTGTATGGTGTAATTGGCAAAACTGCTGACAGAGTGGCTATCCAACTCTTTAAATATATGTGTGAAGACTGCATCTGTGTCTGACAAATTGGAGCAATGTTGTTATTGTTCCTCTATAGAAGATGGAAAGTAGCAAACCCAAATGAAAAAATGATAAGGGAATTGAGTTACTAAGAATTCTTGTGAAGATATTTGGCAGAACTCCGACAGAAAGAGTTTGAAAAGTAACATGAGCAACAGTTAGAAGTTCAATGTAGCTTTATGCAGGCAGATTTTTGTTATTCAGAAGGTCAGTGAATACTATATGAATGGAAGGGAAAATATATACACTAAGTGAATAGGCTTGAACTATAAAACATTTTTCCTGAATACAGAATTGAAAGGTTGGTTGCTAAATGCAATTAGTATGCAAAATAAATAAAGCATGCATGAAAATAAAAAAAATAGTAAGAAAAGATATTTCATGTCTCTTTCATTGTCGAATGTACTTATAGATAAATATCAAAGAACAATTGTGATGTTATAGTATGTTTTTTTTTAACCAGACACCACAGTATATAATGATGTCCAAAGCCAGCAACACTTCCAGTCCTTACACTGCCGACTCCATTGGTCCTGCTATTATTATGCCACAGTGGCGCAATGATTAGAATGCAGTAGTGCAGGCAACTTTTGATGATCACCAGCTGACAGCAATATGTTAGTTCAGGTCGCACTAGTTTAAGGTTGAATCAGCTTTCCATCCTTCCGAGGTCAGTAAAATGAGGACCTAGATTGTTGGGGCCAATATGCTGACTCTGTAAACCACTTAGAGAGGGCTGTAAAGCACTGTGAAGCAGTATATAAGTCTAAGTGCTATTCCTATTACCATAAGTGCTAAATACTGTAGCTGATAAATGGTTAGCTATTGGGGTCAGCTCTAATCCCAACCAGCTTCCAGAAAATTTATCAATTTGGCTCTTCTGAGGCAGTATGAGCCAACTCCAGTCTACCAGTGAGTATATATAAATGTGTATGCAGACAATTCTGTGTTGCTGGCTGAATAATTAGCAGAAAACATTGGCTAGATGGTATGATGCAAGGAGAAATATGGATCTGAACTTTCATGTATCAAAGCCTAACGCAGTATATTTGACAAGGATAATGGAGCACAGAACTAGCAAGTTATATTACATATTGTGACTAAAAATGAATATGTCTGCCTTGCTACTATGTTTACTCAATATGGCAAAATGGATAAAGATATGCAAATGCTGAAAGAAAAATGGTGGGCAGTTCATGATCTATTGTAAGAAATGAATGTTTTTCAAAAGAAGTGAAAATGTATGCATACGAGAGCGTGCTACATCTCACTTTGTTATATGAAAATGAGAGTGGAATATGTCAGGAGAAGCATAAAAATAATATGAATGCAATGGAAACAAGGTATTAAAGAAATATTTAAGATATAACAAAAATATTTATGATATAAGAAGTGGAATAAAGAATAAATGACACTGAATGAATGTGGTTTGAATCTAATTAATGAGTAACCAATATCCTACCCACCCACCTCAAAAAAGTGTGAGAGGATGAGGAATGAATGGATTGAGAAGAAGGGGAAGTCTGGGGAAATTGTTGTTGAATGGATCTAATGAACTCATCAGAATGAAAGAGGTAAGAAGTTTTAAGAACAAAAGGGAATGCAGAAATAATATATGGCTGTAGTGGAAGTGAGGATGAATAGAATGTTATAAAAAGGTGTAGTGAATAGTTTGATTTAAATAAAATTTAGCAATGTCTACTTTATTTTCTTTTTTCTTATTTATGTGTTGTATTAGTTTGGCTATTATCCACTTCTTTTATGTGCTTTATCCCAAAACAGAATAATGCAATGGGATGGGCATGCACAATACATACACACATACATACATACATACATACATACATAAATACATAAATCCGTATGTACGTACATACGTGTGTGTGTGTGTGTGTGTGTGTGTGTGTGTGTGTGTGCAGATAAATAATATAAATAATTTTGGCAGCCTCAGTAGCAATTCAACACAGTTTTACAGTGATGAGTTTGTGGAGGATCTTGAGGGAGGGGGGACTGACATGCACTTGGACTATTGGATTTATACGATTTGTCCCAAAGTAGTCATTTAGCTGAGCTATAGAGTAGGAAAGCATTGTTTAAGTTTTGTTTAGCACAAATCATTATTAACCTCTAGTTATTTGGATCCTTATCCAACCTTCCTATGGCCATATTGTGATCTTTCACTCTCCAATCAGTGAAATCCTTACCCTTAATTTCAAATCTTTAAGTTTATTTAGATATAAAGCAAAAGTTAAATAACACATTCAGTCATATTTTATTACAATTTCACACATTCTTGAAGAATGAACACTGTCAATCAAACTAATGTTCAGACTAAAACATACTATATTAAAACCCATCTTTTTGCTAGTTCATTAAGATTAAGAGAAAACAAAAGCTTTATGGTGTTGCACACAACTAAATAAATTAATACATCCAAGATAGAAATGAAAAAAGAACTTCAATTGTTCTTTAATAGCTAGCAAGCAAGAGATAATTTATCCCGGAACATTTGTCTATTTTCACAAATGCACCAAGGTTCATGCAGGACCCTGTACTTTCTTAAAGGTATTTGTTAATTGCTATCCTTCTAACTGCATAGAAAAGAATGTGAAGTTTATGTATAGCTAAAAAGAAATCAGAAACTGAAACACCAGAATAATTTATAGAAGCACAGCTTGATATGAAAATAAATAGCTAAACACATACCAATATGTGGGGAAGGAATGCTTATTTCTGTATCTTACAGATGCTTACACTCAGTGACAGAGGTAAGAGGAAAAAATATCTAAAGTAATTGTAACCCACTTTTGATATAATGCATCTTGAGAACAGGAGAAGTAGGCCGAAGTGTTCTCAATTCCATTTTAGAAGACAGTGCTCAACTATATAGTTTCTATTGGGATATGTCTATTACATCGTTGCAGCAAAAATAACAAAAATACTTGTGGCACTTTGACAAACTTATTATGGAAAAAGGGAGCTTCTGTGAAATATACTCTACTTTGTGAAGAAAGAGAAAGGGAATTGGGGGAGAATGAAAAAAAAAAAAAAAAGACAAAATATATTGAAACTACCTACCAATAATGACTATTTATAAAATGTTATGTATGACATATGGCTTTTCCAACAGAGGTAGAATTTCAGGATGAATGCAAATTGAGCCCATTAATCAGCTCACTTTGTTACTGAATGATTTTACCTGTCATGTCTGACTCTGGGGCATGGGGCTCATCTCTGTTTCTTGGCCAAGGAGTCAGTGTTCTCTGAAGACATTTTCTGTAGTCATATGGCCAGCAAAGCTATATGCCAAAGGTACATGGAACACTGTTATCTTCCCACCAAAGTGGTACCTATTAATCTACTCACAGTTGCATGCTTTTGAATGACTAGATGGGCAGGAATGGGAGCTCATGCTGTTGTAAGATTCTCGAGTCTCAAATCCAGACTGTCAGCTTTCCAGTTGACAAGTTCACCATCTTTAACTGCTGAGTCATCACACCCTCTTGCTACACGTTATTTTTTTTTTTTGCTTTAAAAACATATAATAATAATAATAAAGCAGACACAATTCATATATACTTAGGTAAAAGTAGGTAAAATAAAAACCCCAGTGCCTTCTTCTTGTCGAACTATGTCTGTTTTTAGGCAATGGTGTAGCTTCAGAAGTAACAGTATTGATTGCATTGTCTTGAAAGTCATTGGAAAGGATGACCAATTCACTGCATCTTGCTAAAATATTCTAGATTATCAGGTAAGTAGTCCAAAGTCATCTAGCTGGTTTCATGTCTAAAGTGAGACTTGAACTCACAGTTTCTAGTTTCCAGACAGGAGTTTTAACCACTGCACCAAATTGGCTCCCAGTAGCATCCTAGTAACTATAAACAATCAAAATTAAGCCCATTCAAGCTCTGCTTAATTTTGAAATCTAACAACCCGGACAATATGAATGTGGGTTCTACAGAAATGTTCAGAGTTATTTAGTATTAAAAAGCAACCCACACGGGATCATCTTTAAAAAAAAACAAGCAGTGGCAGCACAGTTTGCACTAAAACATAACCAGATCCAAAAAAATTATCAGACAACACATGTATAACTTTCCTATCATCCTGTCAGCTTATACATGCATAGGAGAGGATTTTGCTGATAATAGATTTTATTTCTGTCTTGTATAAAGGGCACCTATTTTCTTTATTTTTTTTAAAAAAAATGTTGATTTGGATGTTATAAATTCTGATGAATCCAGGAGCCATTTCAGATTAAGGTACTGCCAACATTTAGGTTAATGTTATTCATTTATACTCAGAGATAATGTATAATTAACCTGTGGATTGTGCTGTCAAGAAAGTGTCAGGTAAATGAAACTGTTTATATTTGTGAATGCTAAATGCTACACACAAACAAGGAGACAAAAGTTATTGCCTTATGGCTTTGCTTATTAAGTTCCCAGAAGCTTCTTCTCTAATCACTTTTGAAAACAGAATGCTGGATTAGGAACACATTGACTAAACTCTTTTCGTAGTGTTTAGCTGTTTATCCAGTAAATATGCTAACACCTGCAACCATTTCTATCATTTTAACAAACACAGCAGTGCTTTCCTTCATTCATATAATACAGCAGCCCATCATTTTTATTCATACTTAGTTGAAGAAATGACATGATTTGTGAACTATAATGTGCAGGTTAGCTCAGTTAGCTAAACCTCATACTAAGTGAACCATATGTCTAACTTAACCATGATGTCTAAACTTAACCATTATTTGTACTAGTCATCTTCCATTTGTTGCATTCCTTCTTTGATTTCCTCCTCCTTTTGACCAAAATTCATTTTAGGGAAGAAGAAGTAGCTGAATAGTTGCCTAAATCTTTTGATTGGTAGTCCCAAAGGTGCTACCAAATGCTCATAGCTGAAGAAGCTTCTTGGATGAAAAGTGAAACATCTTCAAAGAAAACTAGAAAGTCTAGTTGCTTCTTGAAAAAAAGCACCTTTGGGACAACCATGACCTGGATGACTGAGAATCTCCATAGAGATTTTTTGATTGGTAGTATTGGAGCTACCATTGGGAAGCACTTCTTGCTCTGATTCCCTTTGTTGTCATCACAAGAATAGCTTTCAGACATTTTACATTCAATGATTTAGTCTTCTTAAAGTAAGCAGTTAAGAATAATCTCCAAGAGATCAATGCCAATATGTTTCACAGGACAAAACAATGCATAATTAAGCATATAACACTATCTTTCTGGATACAATTTCCCCCACAGATGCATTAAACTCATAATACACCCTATTCTAAGATTTGGCCAGATCTTATTACACATCCCTAAATTCCAGATCTTATTTTTCAATTGTCCGTTTCTCTGTGTTCCTAAATTCTATTGATGACCAATACTGTATGCCTCAGTAAATTTACATGGTTTCTTTTCACATTACACTAAACAAATTGGTTTGACTTCATTCCTTTTTCATTTACCATGATGCACATATTATCCACCTGTGTCATTTCTACTACACGGACATCTGCCTCTGACAAATGTAATAACTAATCCTCTGCCAATTATGACTAAGAACAATCCATTTTAGAAAGTAAGAGCTAATTAGTGTCAATGTCTGAAATCACAATAACAATATTGCAAGTAAAGATACTGATTTTGATTGATTGGTTTCTAACTTTTCTTTCATTCTTGTTTCTCTTCCAAGGCTGGATTCCCTATTATGTCATTACTATTTTTGCATTATGAAGCCATGCCAAACAATTCCTCATTCATGTGGAATCAACTATAACACAGTGGAGGAGCATTAGCTTTTCATGCTGAAGGTCTGATAACTCAACCCCTAGTTATCTGGGGTAGGGTGAGGGAGGGGAATGATGAGAAAAAGCTATTTCCAATAAGTTGGAATATTATATGAACAGGGGGTTGGAGTAGAAGATGTCCAAGGTCCTTTCCAACTCTGTTATTTTGATACTATTTCCTTTTCAAGACATAATATGAATTGTGACTGCAACTTATGTGTTATGGTCTTGTATAGGAATAGTGCCAATAGTAAACTTAGGAATCAACTTTGTTATTTGTGCTTAAGGTATGCAAAACAAATATATAATATTTATATAATTATATCCCTTACCTTTTGAGTACTCATCAAATCCCTATGAGGGGAAAAAATCAGAGCAACAAATTTTTGAACTCCAATCTCCCATGTCAAAAGCTGGCACTCTAATATCTATACTATCCAGCCACCCGCTCTATACATGTTTTTTAATTTATTGCATATCCCTTCATGCAGTATCTCTTACATATAAAATAGTGGGAGAAGAGTATTAGAGAATGGCAATTGGGTGGTGAAAGACAAAATTTAACTCCTAGCTTAAAAGAGAATCCAAGCCTGCACTGTTGAGGAGGATTGAAAGGACTATCTGTTTGCTCTTTAAAGCAAGTTAGTACTAGTGTGGGAAGTCTCCAGGAATACAAAGGCTGAAGACTAGACTAGAGGCAGAAATCATGAAGGAAAGCAACAGCTACATTACACATACACACTCACACATGCACAAACATATATAGCCCTCAACTTACAACCATTCATTTTGTGATCATTCCAACAGTTACAACAGCACTGTGAAAATGACTTACAACTGGTCCTTGTTCTTTTAATAGCCGCAACTTCCTCAGAGTCATGTCATCAAAAATTCAGGGCTTAGCAATCAGCATGTATTTACAAGAGTTACAACTCCCAGATCATGTGCTCACAATTTGTGACCTTCCCAGCTGCCTTCCAAAAAGCAAAGTCAAGGGGCAAGCCAAATTCACTTAACAACCACATGATTCACTTAACAGCTATAGCTATTTACTTAAGAATGGTGTCAAAAGGGTCATAAAAGACTCACTTAATCACTGCCTTGCTTAACAATGTGAATTCTGATCCTCAATTGTGGTGATTGACCAAGGTCTACACACACTCGCATACATATCTATATACTGTACATATGCATTTTTAATGCATTTTTTAAAATAATTGTCCTACCTATACAACTGTAAACTGGAATGTCTGTCTCAAAATGATCTTTTTTTTTTCCAATTCACAAAAAAAATATTTTATTTATTTTTATTTTATTTTTTATTTATTTATTTTTGTCAATTGCTTACAAGATAATAGGTATAAATAAAAACATAGTTATGAATACATGGATACATATAAGAAAAATAAAAAATAAAAATAAAAGAAACAATAGGACAGGGACAGTAGGCACGTTGGTGCCCTTATGCACGCCCCCTACAGACCTCTTAGGAAAGGGGCGAGGTCAATAGTAGACAGTCTAAGGTTAAAGTTTTGGGGGTTTGGGAAAGAAACCACAGAGTCAGGTAGAGTATTCCAGACATTCACCACTCTGTTGCTGAAGTTGTATTTCCTACAATCAAGTTTGGTGCGATTAACCATGAGTTTGTATTTATTGTTTGCTTTGTGTTGTTATGGCTGAAGCTGAAGTATTCATTTACAGGTAGGACATTGCAATGTATGATTTTATATCATACATTGATAGCCTGGATATTTACCTCCCATTGGTTTTATGATTATTGGATTTGTGATAATGATATGATTATATCATATCATTATGAAATGATTCACCTATATATTGATTATATATTGATTCGTTCATAGAACTAATTCTGTACTTTGGGTATTCATATTATCAAAACTAGTATGTAGATATCTGAAAAGAACATTCAATGACTTAGATTAATATTTTACACTAGCTATCAATTATACCATCAAACGGGTGGTTGCAAGCTCTTTAAAATTCTGCCATGGGAAATCATTTGGGTAGTTTACTTTGAGAGAGTTTGGGCTATCAGGAATATTAGTGGGTCACAGGGGTGGGATTCAACCGGTGTTACTACCAGTTCGATGAGTACGCTTTGCATTAGGTATTACACGTTGCTTCTGAGTGTAATACAACTTAAGCTGTGCTGCTCGGACAGCTGATAAGCACTGTGCACAGTTCGGTGTCTGCTGCTCTTCAGAGCTACCAGTTCTATAGAGCCGGGCAGAACTGATAGCATCCCACCCCTGGTGGGTCCCCTGTCAATTCGAAGGCAATATTTGAAACCAGAAGGAATAATATGATGCTTGTTTTCAAGCCAACTTGCTATGTTGCTGTTCCCATTCTTTCTCCTTCATCTGCTCTTTGCTGATGGCATAAATGAATGCTTGGTAATGAAGTTTATCTCAGTGATGGTTTAACAGATAACAGTTAATCAGAGTTGGAAGGGACCTTGTAAGTCATCTAGTCCAACCCACTGCCCAAGCAGGAGACCCTATACCATTTCTGGCAAATGGCAGTCCAATCTCTTCTTGAAAGTCTCAAGTGATGGCTCTCCCACAACTTCCAAGGGCAAGCTGTTCCATTGGTTGATTGTTCTCACTGCCAGAAAGTTTCTCCTTGTTTCCAAGTTAAATCTCTCCTTGTTCACTTTCCATCCATTATTCCTTGTCTGGCCTACAGGTGCTTTAGAAAATAGCTTGACCCCTTCCTCCTAGTGGCAGCCCCTCAAATATTGGAAGACCTCTATCATGGCTTCCCTGGTCCTTCTCTTTAGTAGACTAGACAAGCCCAGTTCCTGCAACTGTTCATTGTATGTTTTAGCCTTCAGTCCCCTAATCATCCTGGTTGCTCTTCTCTGTACTTTTTCTAGAGTCTCAACATCTTTATTATTATGTGGTGAACAAAACTGGAAGGAGTACTCTAGGTGTGGTCTTACCAAGGCTTTATAGAGTGGTATTAGTACTTCCCTTGATCTTGATTGTATCCCTCTGTTAATACAATTTAGGATTGCATTAGTTTTTTTGGCTGCTGCTGCACACAGCTGGCTCATATTTAGCTGGTTGTCCACTAGGACTCCAAGATCCCTCTCACAGTTATTGCTATTGAGCCTGGTTTCACCCAGTCTATATGTGTACCTCTGGTTTTTGTAGGACTTTACTTTTCTTTAAATTGAATTTTGTTTTGTTCGATATGGCCCAGTGTTCTAGTCTGTCAAGATCCATCTGGATCTTGAGCCTATCTTCTTGGGTGTTAGCTACTCCTGCCAGCTTAGTATCATCTGCAAATTTGGTAAATTCATTAATGAAGATATTGAAGAGTACTGGGCCTAAGAAGGAACCTTGTGGCACCCCACTGCTTACTTCCCTCCATGTAGACTTAGACCCATTAAGGACTACTCGTTGAGTACGGTTTGCCAGCCAGTTGCGAGTCCATCTGGTGGTGGTGCTATCCCACCTTTTTCTAGCTTACTAAGAAGTAGGTTGTGGTCTACTTTGTTGAATGCTTTGCTGAAATCTAAATATATTATGTCCACAGTATTTTGTTGGTCTACTAATTCAGTCACTGTGTTGAAGAATGAAGTAAGATTGGTTTGGCATGATCTGTTTTTAACAAACCCGTGCTGACTGTAAGCTATTACTTTACTTGTTTCTAGATGTTGGCAGACCTGGTGTTTTTTTTTTTTAATTATCTTTTCCAGTATCTTCCTAGCTATTGATGTTAGGCTGATTGGTCTATGGTTTCCTGGGTCTGTTTTTTTCTCTTTTTTTGAAGATGGGAACCACATCAGCTCAATTTATAGCATTATGTCTGATAAACTTTCTTGAGCTGCTGGCATGGATAATGGCACTTATCATTGAATTCTGTTTACTTAGTAGGAAGATGAAAAAACAAACAAGCAAAAAATTAGAACCCAGTTTTTAAATATATCAGAATGAAGAACAACCATAGAGATGGGTATTAACTGAAATATGCTTCCATAGGGTAGGGAATAAAATCTGTTTCTTTGTAAAAGGTTGCATTTATTTCATTTTTATAAAAAAAAAAAACAGTCAAATTCTGCCTGTAGCTTAGTATTTTATAGGCAATAAATATCGGGAGTGTTTCTGTTTTGCTTTGATATGTTAGTTTATATGAATTTAATGGACTGAGCAGTGTCAAAGAAAATAGTAAAATGAAGAAATGTGTATTAGGCCACATAGCACAATTCTGAAGATGCTTGTGAAATTTGTTCCAGAACTTGTAGCTATTTAGAAAAATCATTTTTTTCAAGTAACTTCCATGTTAAATGTTCTGTTTCCCCTTCTGCAACTGTGCAAATCCTTAATCAGGCAATAACCAATGATTCGGTGTTATGTTTTACATTTGTTTGCCATCCAGAGTTTCATTGGTATAGATAGGCAGCTATATAAATTTGTTAAATAAATGGATAACTAAAGTACTGAATATAACTTTATGAGATTTTTGAGATTATTTTCTATCTCATTTTTTTTTGTTTGTTAACAAGAACACAAATTTTACCAAGATCAGATAGCAGGCTTTCTTTGAACATAGCTTGTGAATATCAAAGGATTCATAAACCTTATGTTACAAAAACATTATAATAACAGATCAATGAAATAATAAATAAAATACATACTGCTAATATAAACTATCATTTTGTAAAGCAATACTTTTCATAATCAATATTCACTCTAATTTTTATTCTTATTAATAAATCAAAAGCTTTTGTCAAGTTCTGAAAGAGCACATCCATTTTATGATCAAGTATTCTAGCCATCACAAATTGTTATGTCACAATCTCTCTAACTTACATTGAACTGTGAACCTGATCATATAACTACTTTGATATAAAGAAAGTTGGAATTTTTAGGGAGAGTAAAAACATATTTTAAAGTTTATAATTTATTTTCCACCATGTAAAGAAACACAAATGAAACATGCTATTTTCTGTCAGAAAATTGTTAAAAGTTCAGAACCAAGTCAAAATATTTTGGTACCTGAAGCAGAATAGAAAGTGATACTGTCCATCTATTCATGCCAAGATATTATACAGCTGACAATTTATTACTCTTGTGTGATATTCAAACTCTGCTACTTTAAGGTACTAAATAATAGAAGCAGTCCTATACAAACAATTTCCTGAAATCCTTCTCATATCTTTTTGACCAGCAAGAGTGTATATTAGGGTTAACATATTAGCCCACAAAGCTAAAATCTAAATGGATGTCATAGTAATCAGAAAACACAGCAAGTCTAAATGTGCAATTTCACTTTTTATTTAGTGAAACATCAGCATGCAACTTGAAATCAGTGTAATTTTTCTGTGGTTAATGTTCTCATAAATACTTTCCTTCACAGTAAAACAGATGTTCACTCATGGATTTCCTTCTTAGTTGGAACTAGGCATAATTTAAATGCTGGAAAATCTTTCTTTTATAGCTCCAAGGCTACATTAACATCTACAAAGAAAAGGGGCCGATACTAATATTGGAAGTTGCATGAAGCACAGCAGATGTAGAACATCGTATTAAAGAGTTCTTTGGTTACATGACAATCTCTCAGGAGCACTGACATCTGTATTAAAAACTCTGTAGCTGAATACCAAGACTGAGCCTCAAGTATTATAACAAACAAAAGACAACAAACAATCTATAATTATCAGAAATTGTGACTGGAGTTGCTTAAAACAATTCTTTACAAAACCAATTTTGATTGCAGGCTGTGGTATATATCAGAAGCATAGGTTTTTAAAAGTTAAACAGGAAATGAAACATGCATGATGATCACCCATAATGAGCTGGGTGAGATGTTATTATCCACATTTCTCACTGTTTATGCCACCTGCAGCATCTAGAGCAACTCTTTCCTCTCTCAAAAGCTATCTTATGATTGCTAAGCCTGGTACAGTTTCTTTTGGGAAAAAAAAGTCAATTCACCAAGATGGGAAGAGAACAAAGGAAGCTCAAAACATTACTTGAAGACCACCAAAAAGACACAATTGAATGTATGAAAGGCAGTCATTTTAGTGCCATTTTGAAGTCTATTTTTCAGCCCTTAAAATAGAGACAGAACTTGCAAAAGTAGTAGGAAGGGGAAATGTTTAAACCATTAGCTCCCCCGCAGCCTTTGCCTTGCTTTTCATTTCAGTGTTACAACAGCCATTATTCCTTAATATTCTCCCTTCCAATTACGGCATTATAACAGAGATTAAGAATTCAAGTTACCCACCTACCTACCTGCCCAGACAACCTACCCAATTAGATAATGGTAGCTATAATGATAGCTATAGTCCAACTCCATTCTCTTATTTGTACCGAAACCTTTGGAGCAAGGCTTGAAGGTGGTGATGGTGTAGGTTCCCTAAAATAGCCCTGTCTCTAAATGGGGCAAACATACATTTATTTATCTATAAAGCATTCTTACTCTGCCCTTTCCCATGCAGTAATAAAGTTTCAAAGAAGAAAAAGCTTCCCATGATACCAGGAGAAGCTTTCATCATCTGATTTTTATTTATAAATATTAAAAGATGTATCTATTGCCTCCCATAAAATATCTCAAAGGACCTTGCAATCAAATTCAAAAAAGAATAAAGCAACATCAAATAAAAAAGTTATTGTAAAAGTGGTACATTAAAAATGGATAGGAAATAAAAAACCTGCCTCTAATACTCAAACAGGAAAGATGTAATTGAAAATATGAACAACGTACTATAGGTGTTCCTCAGTTATTGGGAAGAGAGCTTTCCAAAGAGTAGGCATAACCCCAAAATACTGGCTTTTTCATGAATGACTATAAGAAAACAAACAAAATTCTTGGATTATCAAATAGATTCTCCTGGCATGGTGTTGAGTACCAATTAGAGGAGGTGATACCCCCAGTGTCACACCCCATAAAAACAGCAATTTGACATACATTTAAGAACAAATGGAGAATTGGTATAGAGCCTGGATCACAGAGGCACATGCTTATGCTGGTGTCTACCAGCCAGCACTTGGGCCATTACATTCTGGCCATTATATCACATTTTCTAAACCCTAATGGAAACTTTTGGATGATCCTCAAAAGCAACCCCATGCAGAATACATTGCAATAGAACAGGCAGGTGTCGGGAGAGCATGAATTATGTTGTAACGTCCTTGGAGTTTTGAGAGGGTCAAAACTGAAGTACCAGATGAAACTGGACAAGCACAAGTTAACTATGGTATCTGTCTGCCTATATTAACAAAAGCTATGTTTTCAGGACAACCCCAAACCATGAGCTTGCTTTTTCAGAGGCATTGTCACTCCATCAAGAGACAGAACAAGGTATACTGTGTAGCAGAGAATCTATAAAAAAATCTTTCTTGCACTTGAGTTCAACTTCAGCCTGTTTTGTCCTGTCAACACTCTCACAGCTTCTAGGCAATGTAATAAGATATTGACTGCCCCTCTTGAATAGACTGAGATAGCAATGTGCAATCAAATTGTTATCAGTATATTGCTAATAGACATCTTTGATGATGACAACTTTAGATGATACCTTTGAATATGTTTGTGTAGATGTTAGAAAGCAGGGGAAAATAATCTGCACCTACTTGGTCAGTCTCTCCCCATCTCTAACCATGCTACTCAAATAAGAACCAATATATATATATATATATATATATATATTCTTCAAAAAGGGACACCCCAGCCTATTTGAAAATTACAGACCAATCTCTCTATGCTGCGTCACCTGTAAAGTCATGGAATCAATTATTAACCAATCCATTATCCTCCACTTAGAGACAAACAACCTACTCTCTAATAAACAATTTGGTTTCAGAAAAAAAATATCCTGCCATCTGCAGCTCTTACACTACAAAAACATATGGACTACACAACTCGATGAAGGCAAAGTAATAGATGCAATCTACATAGACTTCTGTAAAGCCTTTGATTCAGTGGTACACGACAAACTACTCCTAAAACTAAAATCTTATGGTATCTCTGGACACTTGCATAACTGGATAGAAGCATTCCTATCAAACAGACAACAAATGGTCAAAATTGGGAGCATCCTATCAAATTCTGTACCTGTCAACAGTGGTGTCCCCCAAAGCAGTGTTTTAGGACCAACTCTCTTGATACTCTACATAAATGACCTCTGTGATCATATTAAGAACAACTGCGTCCTCTTCGCTGATAATGTAAAGCTATTCAATACCACAGACAATCCTGCTACCCTTCAAAAAGACCTATCAGAATGGTCAAACTCTCTGGTTTCTTCCCCAAACCCCAAAAACTTTAAATTTAGACTTTCTACTATTGACCTCACCCCTTTCCTAAGAGGTCTGTAGGGGGGGTGCATAAGCACACCAACGTGCCTACCGTCCCTGCCCTATTGTTTCTTTTATTTTTCTTATATGTATCCATGTATTCATAACTATGTTTTTACTTATACCTATTATCTTGTAAGCAATTGACAAACCAAATAAAATAAAAATAAATAAATAAATACTGAGGAAGGTCAGAACAATGCTTCTAATCCCAGCTCCTATGGACAATCTGGAAAGGTACCATGGTTAGTTATTTCAAAGGATGTAGAGATGCTGAAAAGGACTATGAGGAGTGCACTATCCTTCTCTAAATTGTGGTGGATGGAGGTCACCCACAAAAACAATCAAGGACATCTCCATCTCATGCCAAGTCTGAACATTAATTTGAAAGAGACTAAGCAATCTGTTTTCTCTTGAATGCTTTGTAGCTATATATTAAGCTCAGTTTTAATAGACTTCTCATGGAATAAAAGTTTAGAGACCAGGTGACAGATATCAAAAACACATGGCTCCAGAGAATTCAGGTAGTTGACCTCACTCCTTCCAAAATAATGCATTAAACACTTCCCAGGTCCAATTTGTTACAGCTCTATAAAACTGTTTAGGAAGCCAGGAAGTGAGTGGGTTAAGCCAAGAAGTGACAGCCACACTATCTTCTTCCTGAGCTCCAAAGTCAAAAAGAGCTCAAACAATTCCTTTTCAGTACCCATCAGAAAAAAAATCTTCATCCATAAAGAATCTGAGCAGACTAAGTCATCCTAAAGATTTTATGCTGATTGTCAATCTGATTTGACCAGGGCAGTGAGCAGGTTGGAATTCCCTCCATATCCCTATCAATACATAAAGTAATGTGTGGTCCAAAATATGGCTATCTACAGCCTTGTAACAAGAAAGTGATTACTGCGGTATTCTAGTCCAAGGATATTTAGGGTTTTATATACAAGTAATTTAACAACTTACACTTTGACTGAATTGACATTTTGTCAGGAAGAAAAAAAATAGTAGATGCTGCCAATGACAGATGCTTTCTCCATTCATATAATTAAAAAATCATTGTGCAAAGTGCAAGTAATGGCTCTCACCCTTCAGGCATGCTCAATTTCTCAAACTTTTTACTAACTAGAAATATTTTTTTAAAAAAACAGCTTCACCCACATCAGATGCAGGGTGATTACCAGAACTCTATATAACCATTATATCTTTCCTTACTGAAATAATTTTGTTTTTATTTGTTAACCGCATGTGCTACTTTAGAAGCTCTGATCTTTTTAATATATCATAAAGAGTTTAAGACACTTTGTTGTCTAAAACAGCTCACTGAGATCAGGGATTTTACTGAGGAATCAGAAAATACTACTTAGTTAAATAGTCGGCATACTTAAAAAGAGAAAAAAGATGCATGTTTCCACTCTGATATTATTAAAGCAGATTTACTAATATTAATTTTGCGCTGAGAAAATTAAATCTTTTGGAAATGCAATTGCTTAATGCTTAAGACTTAATTTATTATGTACAAAGCAGAAAGTCCAGGCTATTTTGAGTAATAAATTCACACTTCTTTTTTTTTCTTTCCTTTTTTTCAAAACATGCTTTAGGAAGATAAAATAAACAGAACTAAATTAAAAAAAAAACTTCATCTAGATTATTGCTTTGCTTTTGTACAAAGAATTACCCAGAACTTAAAAAGTACAATACAGGTGACGCAGAGGTGGTATTCAGCAGGTTCTGACCAGTTCTGGAGAACCAGTAGCAGAAATGTTGAGTAGTTCGGAGAACTAGCAAATGCCACCTCTGACTGGAGATTTTACAGTATCCTTCCTTTGTCACACCCACCAAGCTATGCTCACAGAACCAGTAGCAAAAAATTTTTGAATCCCACCACTGAGCTGACAGTATTGTAGACAAAATTAAATCCTTACTCCCCAAATAACTGGAAAATTATGCTGGACAATAAGTGGACAATTAAAGAATAAAAGTAGAAAGGCAAAGACAGGACATCAATCTCTTTTCATCCCTTGTTACAAAATAACTTGTATGTCTTGTACAGAATTCATAAAGGATAGTGGCTTACCAGCACATTTTGTCCTTGTTGTGAGAGGAGGCCCAGGGGGTCCAGTTCCCCCTTCCCCAGGACGGGTAAGAAGCACTCTGATCTCATATTCCACATCAGGATCAAGATGCCATAACTTGTAATTGGGAGAATCCACAATGTGGGTTTCGGCCCAATTCCCATTGGTTGTACGGTATTCTACTTCTTTCAAGATAATGGGCCCATCACCAATGATGGAGTTGGCATTTGGTTTGATCCATAGGTATGTGGCTCCAACTGCTAGAAGTTCTGGAGGAGCAATAGGAGTGGGTGGTTCTGAAAGAAGTAACAACAAAAAGAGATCTATAAACACTGTGGTGGTGGGGTGTTTCTTTGAAAAGGTATTGTGTTTGAAAAGGTATTGTGCAATGTAAAAGAAACAATAGGTTATTTTCAAACATTACCTATAGGAAAGAAAAGGAGAAATAGAAATAATTTATTTCTTAAATACTTATCTAGACTTTAGCACTGGAACGAATAGCTTTATTTTCAATATATTGTTTATGTAAAAGAAGCAACTCCTTTGATAAATCATACCTCTCAAATAATCAAATTTGAAATAATTTTGTATTCATGTTCAAGTGACCTACCCAGTACAAAGAATACAATTGCAGATACTTAATTAACTTTCAGTGTAAATTCTGAACTGAACTTGCACACAAATTATCTACCAGTATTTTTCTATCTGGCAATCTTCACTTGTTTTGCAACTTTAATTTCTGAAACCTCTAATGGTACTCATGCTGATTATACTGTATATTCTGGATGTTGCAGTCCTAACAAATCTGAAAAAAAAAGTCAAGTTGCGAAAAGCTGCTGTTTTCAATAGGCTCTGCCAATATAGTCAAAAGAAACCTACAAATCCTTAATTTCACCAATAAGTAATCCCTGCTTATAAATGAATGAATGTAAACTGAGGACCAATTGCTTCCCTTCCTCTTACACATCTACTTTATGAGTACATTTACATTTTAACTTTACTCTCTTCACAATCATATTGGTATTAAACCATCCAGCAGGTCACAATTATTAATTCACCTAATGCCAAGAAAACATATTGTCCATGGAAATATATAAAATAATGTTTACCACATTTGCTGGCAACTTTTCCCATTCCTGGAAAATGGAATGATTTTAGGATAAAAGTGAATGGGCATAGGAGAATAAGGGGTAGACATAGTGTTCCAAGAGTAGACACACAAGACATTTACATCAGCCTGGGTTCCTGCATCAACATGGAGGTCTTTTATCCTTTGTCCCAACTGAATCATCATCAACATGCCTGAGACTTGCATTATCCCAAAACAGATCCATAAATATTAATAAATGATTCTCCTTCTGGCAATGTAAACTATAATTGCGTAGAGCTTAATATGAACTGGGGCCACAGCATATAATAAATATTTAAGACTTCTTACATTCCCCTCACATTCCCGGATCCCAGTCTAAATCTGGTTCCTGAAACAAAGTTCTCAATAAGATGAAATTGGCAGAAAAATGCTGCATATGAAGTAGCAATATGTACATGATAATCCATGTCTATGTCCATTGGAAAAGATGTACATACCTTGCAGGTCTTATTCTGTTAACTTTGAGAACATTTTAAGGACTAAGAACTTGTCCTTAACTCACAGATTAAATCTCTTATGGATCCCAGTAATGGTTCACACTGAAGCAATCTGTGGGACAATCTGGATACAAAGGGGGGTTGTTTTCAGTGTTTGTGGAGATGCTTATCACACTTGTCAGAACATCCTTAAATCAAACAAGCCTTTCTGTGATTACAAGCCCAAGAAAAGTTGTAGTTTCCTTCAGGAACAGATGACAGGTGTGATGAACATGCTTACCTAGGGTTCTAAATCACTTTTATCTTATCAAAACTACAGCTGCCATTATTTATTCAGCATATTGGTGAAAACTACTGCTTCCCTGGAAGTAAAGGGCAGTTATTTTTAAGAGAAACCACTGTGATAGAAGGAAGAACATAGATTTTAAGGTGTTTTTTTTAAAGCCCCCCATTTTTATTTTTTTTGCACTTTTTAGTATCTGGAGAGACAGAATTATTTGTGATCTTTAGATAATTTTGAGGAAAATATATACATATAAGCTGACTGTATAAAGGCACTTAGTGAGGTGACTATGTCTCCTATGGTAGAGGACACTGACCCCTTGTTTTAAATGTGATCCTTCCAATTAAAATAACTACATCATTCAATGGAACTAGCATTTTAAAAAAGGTCTGATCAGACCATTTTGCTGATTTATTTATGCTTGCTTTACCAAAGCCACAGTAACTAAAAAGAAAGGTTCATATGTATAAGTGTGAGGTAAAAACACATATTAACAAATTTAAACATCCAGAAAACATGGGTAAACAAAGCATTATAACTGAATGTGGTTAGCCATATAGAGTTAAATGAAGCACTCACTGAAACTAAAGCATGAAATTGATAATAATGATGAGAGTCATACTTGTAAAATAACTGAAATATGTTTATTTTTATTCTACCAGAATAAAACAACAAATAAAATAATAAAATTATTATTTCTGCTGCTTATTGTCTGTCTATTTTAAAATTTAAAATAGAAAAGGCTGGGTTTTTTTCCAACTTCCCTTAAATATTAATTTGCTTGTCATAACTTATGGATATACATACACTGTGTATTTAGTACGCTGATCTGGAGAAATGAGAGCAATTGAAAGAGATCAATTGTTTCGATGTGCTGTGTAAACCCAATTCTCAAGCATAAATCTGGTGGCTCTATCAAATAAATTATCACACACCATCATTTGTAACTATACTATATTGTTATGACACGCTTGATAAAACAAGAGTTTGTGGTGATATACCTCACATCTACCAAAACCACATGTCTTTCATATTTCTGAACAACTTTGCTTTCAAGAACCTTAATAAAATATGAACAGGAAATAAGTACTCCACCCTCATTTTATGAATGCATCCACTTATGCTCTGCTAAATTCTAAGCCATGGTTTTTTTTTCCATTCCTGTTAAAATGTCCAACTTCACTTTTTCTTCCATACCCTAGATTAAAGGGCATAGAAAGTTTATTAAAAAGTTGGTAAAATGCAAAGAAATGGGGAAAAACAACATTGCTTAGCTTGATGGTTACAATGGCTACAAAAACCTTACACAACTTACCTAACCTGATGAAGGCTACAGCATTCCTCATTTACCTGTACATTATAACCATTTCCCTCTTAGTTGGTTATGACTTCCTGGGCGTTGATATGCAATTGGATTGTGACAATGATTAATTTTTCTTTCACAGATTATAGTTCCAGTCAACACTTAAGCAGGCAATGGTTTGCTTCCTTTCCAAGAAACCATTGGTAGATTTGACTGTCCTGGGCTATTTGTGCCTGTTTTCAACTTTCTCTTTTAGAAGGAAGGTTTACAGGGGCCATTTTCTTTGAGTTTTCAGACCTGAGTACAGGACAGAAATGGCATGATTACTTGTAATTGTGGATGATCTGTGATGGGAAAAGAATGGGTAGTACATCTATACTGGTTCTTCTTGATTTCTTAATGTCTTCCAATAGCATTGATAATGATAACTTTCTGAACTAATTTGGGTTTTAGAAGTGAGTGACATTATATTGAATGAGTTCCCATTCTTCTCACAAGGGCTGGTTCCAGTCAGTGTTGATTTAGGGTAGTGGGAGGTCTAGGCTACAGTCCCTGATTTGTTGCATGCTTCAGGATTCAACATTGTCACCATTCCTGTCACCTACATTGGGTGAGGTCATCTGACAACACATGGTGTGATATCAGTATACCAATGATACTCAGTTTTACATTTCTACCCCAGGTCAACCAATTAATGTTGTGAAGGCTCCATTTCAGTGTTTGGATGCTGTGGGGAAGATGGGGAAGAACAGGCTTAAGTCAGCCCTAGCAAGACCGATTGACTTTGGGTTTTAGGACCAGATTCCAGATCCTTCATGTTTTGATCTGGATGGTATTGCACTACCCCAAATAAAATAAGTAATTTGTGGGTCATAGGTCCTGTTCAAGGAACAAGTGGCAGTGGTGGGCAGGAAGGCTTTTCTACAATGAAAATAGCTGCCACCTGTTTTTCATGTATGCAGAAATAACACCCTTTGCTGGACTAAAAGGCCTTGCCCACAGATACTTATACCTTAGTCATATGCAGGTGAATTATACTAGGGGCTGTATATACCATACTAGGGGCTGTCCATGAAAGCTATAATTATTTCAAAATGCAGCAGTGAGAGCAGTAATGAAGACTTCTCACTAAATATACACTTCTACATTGTCTATCAATATGCTTTCAGGTGCAATGTGAGGTTCTTGTGGTTATCTACAAAGACCTTTATGGTAGGGGACCAGGTCGTTTGAGGGATCATTTCTCCGCAATGACTACTACCAGTCTTGTTAGATCTAACAGGAGAGATATGGCATGGATAATATCATTAAAGGAATGCCATCTTGCAAGACTAAGGAAACAAACTGTTTGTGTTGCAATGCCTGCCCTTTGGAACATCCTCCTTCCAGAGATAAGATAGGTTCTGTTAGCCTTTGCCTAACCCTGAAGAAAAGGTTGTGTCCTCATGCATGTGGTTGGATTACAAGCTACGGTGGTGAACTGGTTAGAATACAGCACTGCAGGCTACTTCTGCTGACTGCCGGCTGTCTGCAATTTGGCAGTTTGAACATCAGCAGGCTCAAGATTGATTCAGCCTTCCATTCTTCTGAAGTGGGTAAAAAGAGGACCCAGATTGTTGGGGGCAATATGCTGACTCTGTAAACCATTTAGAGAGGACTGTAAAGCACTGTGAAGTGGTATACATGTCTAAATGCTATTGTTAAATGCTATACAGTAGAACAGGACCATAATCTGTTCCATGACTTCGGTCACAGGCCAATTTGATCATGACTGGAAGTGAGACTAACTGTGCATGTGCCTACAAAAAAAAAAAAAAATGCCGTGGAATGGGAAATTGCTGCGTAAGCAGAAAATGCAGTTGAGTTTGATCACCACCCAAGTGTTTGTTTGTGACCAGATGCAAAAATTTACTGAAAGTTTTGGTCATCACTGAATTTGGTCATGGTCAGAAGCATTCATGACCAGAGGTTCTACTGTAGTTAGTTACAGCCCATAAGAAGGTTATGTTAATTGTTGTCAATTGGCTTTTACCTTGACTGCCAGTCATGTATTTTATGTTTGTTTTTTTCAAGTGTTGTTAGCCATCTAGTGCCATGATGACCATTTAAATTAATTAAAAATATCCTTCATCTTGCATTAAGCACATTCAAAATACTTGCCTCTTCCAATAAAATAATTTTTAAATATAATGTACAGTATTATTATATTTTTTCTAAAATTTTAACTAATTATTAAACAGTGAAATTAGACATTAAATTAAATAGGTTAGGTAAATCCTAATAAAATCTTTAAAAATCCATTGTAAATTTGTCAAATTGGTATTTGAATTATTATGATATTATGAATTATTATGATAATGATGACATCACAACTGTATGAAACATCATCAGTGATTATCAAGCATCAAGCATCTCCCCTGATGAAATACTTGACATTTCCCGCATTGGCTGAGAGCTCAGAAACAGAGACGGCTCTGTGGCCCCACGCTTCTGCAGGGTCATTTGCAAAAATGAATCAAGCAAACGTAAATTCATTTACACTATAAATTTACTCACCAAAACCAACACCAACTATAAGAACCTCCATTGTCGCCCTGACCTAACCATACAGCAATGTGCCCGCTCCCGTGTACTCTGCACTGAACTCAAAAAACGTCAAAACAATGAAGAGAAGGACCTGTACATTGACTACCATGCTGACTGTATCAAAAGTAAGTCACACAACCCACAACTCAGCTTTAACCTTCAACCACAATCCCACCTCAACCAATTCACCATCACCCAAGAGTAGGCACGCATGTCCCTAACTACTTCAATTCCAACGACTGCTAGCCTTAAATGCAAGCTACTCAATGCAAGAAGCCTTGCAAATAAAATACCTGAATTTCTCCTCTTACTAAACATGGCTAAATTCGACATCATATTTGTCTGTGAAACATGGCTCAATGCATCTCTCCCTGACTCCATTACCACAGTAAGAGACTATCATGTTTACTGATCAGATCGTGAAATTCGTGGAGGAGGTGGTGTTGCTATCTTCTATAAAAAGTCCTTACATCTAAAAAACATCCAAGTTACCCAGGAGCTTGCTCTTCCTGAGACCATCATCTGTGAACTATCCTTAAATATCACATTTTGATTCTTAGTATGTTACAGAGCACCTGATTATGACATCGAACATGTAAACAAACTAAATACACTAATCACATGGGCAGCATCCTGCCCACATGCTTTTATCTTTCTTGGTGACTTCAATCTACCTCATATTGACTGGACCCTAAATGAATGTACAACTGAACCATATACACAACCTTCTATAATGCTGTTACAAATCTGGGACTGGAACAACTAGTAACCAACAACACTAGACTAAACAACTGCCTCGATCTCATCTTCTGCAATAGTTTGAATTTAATTTATGGAATACAAACTAAAGAACCCTTTTCCAGCAGTAACCACAATATGATTGACTTTTCTCTCAACATACGTCCACACAAAAATCATCACAATGACGTAATCCCCAATTATAACTTCAAAAAAGGCAACTATGATCTTATAGTTAACGATCTCTCATCCCTTGATTGGCAATCTCTATTCACTGGATGCAATACTGTTGAAGACCATTACAACATATTTTTACTGTCCTATTGTTTCTTTTATTTTTCTTATATGTACCCATTTCATGTATTTATAACTATGTATATACTTAGACCTATCATCTTGTAAGTGATTGACAAATCAAATAAATAAAATAAATAAATATGATGAGCATTCAGGTACATTTGCTCTAATCAATTAGTTCTTTATATCTATCTATCTATCTATCTATCTATCTATCTATCTATCTATCTATCTATCTATCTATCTATCTATCTATCTCTCCATCCATCCATCCATCCATCCATCCATCCATCCATCCATCCATCCATCCATCCATCCATCTATCTATCTATCTATCTATCTATCTATCTATCTATCTATCTATCTATATCCTTATCTATCTATACAGCTACCCAAGTAGCTACTAAGAAAGGGATTCTGGACAACATAATAGAAAACTTGCAAAAGTGTGTGTTTTGCTTATTCCTTTGATTGGAAACAGCTACAGGGCTATCATCAGAAATGAATTAGGGTACAACAAAAGGCAAAGTAATATACTGTATATTGGCACAAGAAAGTGCACTGCAGTTCCAAGTCTACTATTAGTAATTTCAAAATTGGGAAGCAATTTAGAAAAGTAATATTCAGCATTCAGGCTAGCTCATGTATTTTAGCCAATGCTAATCGCTTCTGTATTATTTTTTTTCTTACCTTCATTTTTATTTGATGGAAAAGAAATAGATTTTAGGAGGTTTTGTATTAAATTTTAAAAAGAAAAATAGTGAAATTTACAGGGATGCACTGAACAGTGTGCAAGTGAAGATAAAACTGCTTAATAAATACCATGCATCTTGTGAAACTCCACTTTGCATTTCAAAAAGAAATATGTCAAAGTAGTTTAATCCAGTGGTCGCCAACTGGTGGGCTGTGGCCCACTGATGGGCCATGAGAAAATTTTGGTGGGCCACAGAGAAATCTCACCCCAGAGCATTCCCCCAAAGCAATTAATCCAGGCTGTGCAGAAACACAAGGCTGCACTGCCCACATGGCCCACAGGAACCCTCCCCACCCACTCACTCCTTACCTGGAAAACTTGCCTGCTAAGTTGCTATTTTTCCTCTTGTTTTTTTTTTTTTTTTTGACCATCAACTGTTTTGCTCTGCGGGGAGATTTAGATTAGCTAGAAAGCAGGAAATGGTTGGATGTTTTGCTTTCTAGCTAGTCTTTAGATCTTCAGCTCTGCTTTTAAGCACAGCCGAACCTCCTTTAGGACTAAAGGTTCTATTATTCAGTGCAGACTCTCAGCAAGCAAATTTGAGAGACTGAGTTAGCCAATGGCAGATAGATAGATCACTGAATGATTCTGTGAGCATCTCAATCTGCCTGCCTGCTTTGCCTGATTTTGGGTAAAAGTTGCTCTTTTTAAATAGAAAATTCAATATTTACATACATGGTGTGTTGTGAGTTAATTGTGTAACTTTGCTTGCAAGCAAATTTTATGTGACAGATAGATGGCAGATAGATAGATCTCTGAATGAATCTGTGATTCTGTGAGCAACTCTATCTTCCTGCCTGCTTTGCCTGATTTTGAGTAAAAGTTGCTCTTTTTTTATAAAAAATTCAATATTTATATAAATAATATTTACATACAAGGTATGCCCAGCTAGTCACATGACCACCAAGCCACACCCACAAATTAGGCCACGCCCACAGAACCAGTTAGTGCTCTCTGGGATTTAAAATTATGAGCTTGGTGGTCCCGGAGGTCCAAAAGGTTGGCGACCCCTGGTCTAATCCATGTTATGATGAAGGAGAATAGTAATCCTTCTTACCAAATGTCTTTTTCAGAAAAAAGATTTTTACCCAACAGGTTTGTTTTGCAATTTCTATTAATATATTTTATCCATTCTGTCATTTAGGAAATTATTCTGCATTTCTCCCATACCATTTCTCATTAGTCAGATGAAAAATAAATTCCCAAACTCTCAGGTCTGTGGTATTTCACATGCAAAATGACCAAGAGATATGATTCATTGTACATTCAACCTCTACAACAGTTTGTAGAGTCTCTGGATTCCCATAGTTTAGTTAAGTCTCAGGGCAAGAAATTAAAAGGTGGGGAAGGGAAGATTTCAGAAATTGTTGGAGTACCATTCCCTCCATTGGAGAAAACCTTTATTCATTTTTTGCAGCTCATAAATTGGCAAAGATGTTTGAAAGCTTCCCCCCCGCCTTGTACTGCGTCCTAAGCAAATTTGTCCAGTGGACATTTTCCAAGTAGAAAAAGCTGGGAATTATGCAAAATGACATTATGGTGAATACAGGTAATCTCATTTAGTGACTGACTTGTTTAAGTAGTGTTTGAATAATGGCAGTGCTTAAAAAAACCCAACTTAGAAACCATTCCTCAAATTCATGACTTTTACAGCATCTCTGCTCTTATTTTCACTTGCTTGTTTACCTCATAACAAATTATTACCAAAGAGAAGGAAGCCAAGTTCAACTGAAACGTAGTAAGGGTGAAGTAAAATTGTAAGCACAATTGCAGCAAATTGAGTTTTTTTAATAACCCCTTCACTTAATGACTAAGTTTTCTGTCACAATTATGGTTGCTTAACAAGGACTCCCTGTGCTACCTACTATTTCACAGCAACACATAGTTAATTTCATGTCATTAAATCAGATTCAGCTCTGTGATGACAGGGACAAATGTTTATTCTCTCAATCTGTCCCAGTAAGTTTTTCAAAGACATTTCAGTATCCTCATCCAGTTTATTTAATATCTACTCCTCCACTTTTCTCTTCACTGACAAATATTATTTTTCCTAATTCATCATCTGCTAACCTTATGTGTCCAACTTCTGTGAGTTTCTGCCAGTCACTTCAAGGGCACAGTCAGTCAGTCTTTGTTTGGTCTACTGTAATACAGTAGACACAAATGTATATACTTGATAGGGAACATTGTAGAGAAGGTGGTCACATTGCAGCTTCAAAAGACAATGGATGGAACAGATTAACTGGAAGCCTTTCAACTCGGATTCAGCCAGGATATGGGACAAATGCCATTGATCACACTCTTGGATGTTCTCTTGCAGGAACAGGATGTGGGTAGTGCATCCATCCTTTCTCTAATAGACATTTTAGTGGCTTTCAATACCATTGATCATGGTATCTTTCTGGATCAGCTCTGGGGTTGAGGGTAGATGATTGTTCTTTTTATTCTCCTCCTTACTCTGGTTTCAGTCAGCAATGATGAGGGACAGAATTCCAGCCTGTGGGCCCTCTGTGATGTGCCAGAAGAGTTAGTTCTCTTGTCTCTTTACATGAGATCCCTGAATGAGGTTATCTGGTGATTTGGATTGAATATGCTGTATTCTACAGAGGAATTATTGAGTCCATTATCTGCACCTCTACATCAGCAGCAGAATGGCTGAGGAAGATAAAAATCATTTGTATGGCAGTGTTGTCTAGTATTGTAAGAAATGTTAGCAAAAGTGTTAGCAAAAGAGAGGAAGAAAGACTTCTAAATTTAAATATATGTTGCTTATAAACTGATGTTGAGGCAAAGGTGACATCAAACATAGTTTGTGAGACATTGTTGTGCCTTGGTGATCAGGGCATCTTTTCATCTTTACTTTTAATTCACCTTTCCCTATCTAAATGATCTCTGAAGTAGTGTCTTCTCTCTCTTCCCCTGTTTTCTTTTCTTTCTCAATCTGCCTCCAGCTTTCTTTCTCACTTTTCCTCTGCTGCTTTCCCATTCTTCCTCTTTTTCTTCTGCAGAATTGTTAAATAAAACACACTTTTTTCTTTCATCATTTTTTAAACAAAAAAATGCCATTTGAGCTAAGATTAGAAATGGTGGTAGACTTTAGGAGAAACCTTCCCATACTACCATCTCTTACAATACTAAACAACACAGTATCAACAGTAGAGCCCTTCACATTTTTAGATTCTACCATATCACAAGACCTAAGATGGACACCTAACATCAAAAATGTCATCAAAAAAGCACAACAAAGAATGTTCTTTCTGCGCCAACTAAGAAAGCTCAAACTGCCCAAAGAGCTGCTGATACAGTTCTACAGAGGAATTATTAAGTCTGTCATCTGCACTTCTATAACTGTCTGATTTGATTCTGCAACCCAACAGGACAGATATAGATTTCAGAGGATAATTAGGACTACAGAAAAAACAATTACAACCAACCTGCCTTCCATTGAGGACCTGTATACTGAGTCAAAACGAGGGCTGTGAAAATATTTATAGACCCCTCACATCCCGGACATAAACTGTTTCAACTCCTACCCTCAAAATGACGCTATAGAGCACTGCACATTAGAACAACTAGACACAAGGACAGTTTTTTTCCCAAATGCCATCACTCTGCTAAACAAATAATTCTTTCAAAACTGTCCAACTATTTACAAAGTCTGCACTACTATTACTATTAATCTTTTCATAACTCCTTATCACTCATCCCCTCCCACATGTGACTGTATGACTGTGTCATTTGTATCCTTACAATTTATATTGACTGTTTCTTAGTATGATTTGATTGCCCTATGGCCATTATTAAGTGCTGTACCTTATGATTCTTGACTCTTGACGAATGTATTTTTTCTTTTATGTACACTGAAAGCATTTGCACCAAGACAAATTTCTTGTGTGTCCAATCACACTTGGCCAATAAAGAATTCTATTCTATTCTATTCTATTCTATTCTATTCTATTCTATTCTATTCTATTCTATTCATCAGAATGTTGAAAATACCCAGCTTTATATGTCCATCCCAAACTGCCTGATTGTGCCATGAATATTCTGTCCCACTGGAGGCCAGGATGGGATGCAATAGGATTTGGCTCAAGTCAAAGTCAAGACTGAGTAATTCTTCATGTTTGGACCTTCTGGAGCTAGAGATTTTCCACCTTAGTTTCTGGATAGGCAGTGTTGCTTCCAACAGACCCAGTGCACAAACTGCAGATAATCCTGGGTTCTAGACTCCTGATCCAAGAGTTGTGATATCACAACTGACTGTAATAAAGCAAAAAACGCAAATACTAACGTTATCCAGAAAATCAGCTTCAGTCCTCACTGTAATAAAATACTGTATATTAATAGAAGACACAAACTATCCTGAAGGAAGCTATTTTAAAATTTTGAAATATGACATTATAATATCATCGTATAGAAATTAATAACTTGATATGAACATTAATTTTCCTTGAACAGAATTTACAGATTAAAATATGGGTTACTGATATGGTCTCAAAGGACATTCCCTGTGTCCTTGAAAGATAGCAGAAATAAACAATTTACTAAGATAAACTGAACTGGCAAAATAGCAAGCAGATATATATCTTATATTCCTAAGCGTTACTGACTATTTAGAACACTGTATTCAGTTTCTAAAAAGGTTTTAAGACAGGGGTATCAAACTGGTGGCCCACGGGCCATATGTATCACGCACAGGCCATGCCCATCCTAGTTGTGCAAAGGCAAAAAACATTGTAATATGTCATGTAATGTCATGTGACATGATTGACTTTGACACCTGTGTTCTAAGATATTTAATGTCTTAGTACCTAGTTAACAAAGGATGTGACTTAAAAAGTCCCAGGGAGAAATCTCAAATGTGAAGAACATATAGTTCTCTGTTTAATCCAGCTCCTCTTTTCTAGTAACAAAACTTTCACTATCCCAAACAATTGATGTGTATAATTTTCTTTCCTTAGGTTCTTCATAAATCTGTTTTAGTGCACTTTTGTCCAGAAAGTTTTGTGAGTGTTGCTGTGTAGAAACAAAATTACAACATTTCTCTGATCACAAATTCATCTTCTGATAAGGAGGACCACTAAGACAAGGTAATCAACACAGGAAGTTCTACTTCTAAAAAGTGATAAAAAAGAATCAGAATCCACCACTGCTTATGCTAGGCTGTGTAACTCTGGCTTAGAAATGAATGCTTAACTAGAAATGCTGCATCCTCCGTGTGACAAATTAGAGATTACTAGTGCTGGCAGTCACAGCCAGCTGTGCTTAGACAGAAGCTGAGAACTTCCTGTGCTTAAGCTCTATTCACAAAGGGTTTTTTTTTTTAAGTTTAATGTTAGAGTCTAAATGCTATTTTGCTTCATGATTACTAGTAATCTAAAATGACCAAAGATCTAGCACTTTTGTCAAAAGGAAAAAGCAGCATCACAATTCCATCCCCTTAATTTATGCATGTTATAACAAGATGCATGTACAAAACATGTGAATCACATAAATAATGATTTTGTACTTTACCTATTCTTGATCACTTCTTGTGGATACCTCTGGTGAAAAAATTGCCATTATTATCATCTTGGGCTTTACACTTTTGCCTTTAACTTAAAAAACCTACATGTGTGTATTATATGGTTATATTTATAATTATATGGTTGCCCAACTCAGACAATATTTCTGGTGACATTCACAAACATTAATCAAAAATACAAAAGAAAAATAATGCATAATGCAAAAGCAAAGTAAAACAAGTAAACACTCATTGGGACTAAAATACTATATCCAGCCAACTGGGAATTCTGCTAATCCTGAACCAAGCACCTGAGGAAAGAGCCTTCCTATTGGATTATGAAGTAGGAATATATATACCCTTGGAAGAAGGTGGTCTACAACCCAATCCTTTGTCATGCAGGGCTTCAAAAGGTGATAAACAAGAATTTTGATTTGCGCCCAGAAATTTATGGTAAGCTCACAGTATAGAAATGTTATATGTGAATAATGAAATACACACATGCCTTTGGATCAACTGAAGCTTCCAGATAGACTTCAAGGGCAGCTACAGAAAGGATTGAGGACCTTTATTAGGGCTATTGGTCAACACCCAGAAGACACAATAAGAGCTCAAAAACAGAGAGTTATCACTACAGGGTAAGTCCTAATGGAAAGCTGTAATTGTATACAGCTGAAGGTTGTTGTAGTTTTTCTCCTAGTGGTAATCTAGGTATTTCTCCTATCAGGTTACCATCTGGAGGTCTTCTATAAACAAGGGACGCAACCAGGATCTTTGCACAATCTGAGAAACTGTATAGTTATGATCCAATCTAAAATGATTGTTGTCTCATTCCAAGGAGAAACCAAGGCCTCAAGGACCACCCCAAGGTTCCTTTGAAACCCAGTTGAATCCTGGATGGATCAATCAAAGGTTCACCATCACTATGGAGGGATATGGTAAACTCTAGGGTCATCAAGAAGTGATAAGGAACTGAAGTAATATCCCCTATTCTAGATCATGTTGCACATAATTAATTTAGCCTGAGGCAGCTAAATCAATAATTCTGATGACTGTTACTTGCTGAATTAAAAATTGAATGTACTCTATCTAGTTCTAAGATGTCTGATGTGGAAACCTGAGGAAGGCTAACTTTTTGCTTTCATACTGTAAAGAATGCATGAATTATAGATTATTATAAATCATATATTGTACTCAAAATAATATACATTTTGTAAGCTAAAACCTGTTTCCAAATCTGAGAATTCAACCCTGATAACTTTGGTTTGGAATGGAAAAAATGAACAAGGAAACATTCAGAACAGATTTTTATAATGTGCTATCCATTAATGTCCACAAAACATGGCTATTATGGTATCACCTCACCACAGCAAGTGTATAGATTTATCATTAATATCCCAGATACATGGAGAACAAGCACTTTGATTTTGCCTCAGCCATTTCTATTATGATCAGAACTGAAACTGGGATGAAGGAACAATTTTATAGCAGTTCCAAATCGGTCTCCTTCTCCCTCCTTCCCTCTCCCTCTCCCTCCCTCTCTCTGTGCATGTGTGTGTGTAACATTGCATGTGTGGTTGTGCACGCATTTGTTCTCATTCTCACAAAGAATTATAATATACAGTTCTACAATGTCACTGGAAGATGAAAACATTCTTGAATGTGGATGGCCTTGAGGAAAAGATTAGCTTCTTCTTACTTTGAACTATGCTTTATTGGTAACAACTGTAATATCCACATTCCTCAAAACTGAAAACATTTGTACAGCTATTTATTTCTGAAATTAAAAAAGTTCACTGCATTTAACCTTCCGTTTCATAAAAATATGTGGATATATGAAAAAAGCAAATGGGGTTGTATGGCGGGGGAGAGTTTCACTACTGAGAACATTTGTTACAAAAGAACATGAATACGTATGTATGTATGCATATTTGTTTTCTTAAGTTTTTACGGGTACTTACATGTATGGCATTCAGCTTTGTTCGGGTATTTTCCCATGTCACTGTACAGAAGTCCAATGATGGCAGATGAGATTCTGCCAAAACATTGCTACAACTTTAAAAGCACAACTACAATGACATGGAAAAATATCCGAACAAAGCTGAATGCCATATATATATGTGTGTATATATATATATATAAAACTTACTATCATTTTGGACACATAAATACTGCGTGAAATAACTACCTATAATAAGAAATGATAATTAACATATTATTTTTGTTGCTTATTCTTATAGAAAAATGTTTCCAATATCACATTGTATTTTTTGAGGTATAATTCCCCCCCCCAAAAAAATAAAAGAAAACCCCACCTTGAAAAAATTACTTCGCACTCCCATACCCCATTATATAGTATGTATTTAATAAAAGTAATCAAGGATTATTTTGTTCTTTTGCACAACGTGATTCTATTTCTCTGGACATTTATTGTGTGAATAAGCCCTAAAGAAGTAATGGTAAATATTATCCAAACAGTTTCTGCCAAAGGCTTCTCAATAACTTTAGGGTGAATAACAAGATAAAAGCAGCAATAACACAAGATGGACTTTTTCCATTTAGGTTTGAAATGTCAAGGAGCTTTTTCAGGGAACAAATGGGAACATTGCAGCCTCCTAGTTATTTGTATCAGAGGCAAGGAAATGTCATCACTCTTTCACTTGCTGCTTTATCAGCTTGGTTTTATGACTATTACCTGCCATTAATGTTTCACATTCTCATCTGAGCATTCAATTTAATTTATTGTCCCTAGACTTTATCGGTTATTGGCTTTTCTTGAAACACTTTAATAATCAGTAGCCTGAATTCACTGAATTATGGTATTTATGTTCCCCATTCCAACAAGACATTTCTGTGGGTATGCACTGTAAACACAATGTTGCTAGCTATCTCCTTGAGCTTCCAATTCTTTTATTTTATTTTAGCCATTAAAAGGCTCAGAAATTTTTATTACAAGTTTCAGGGGAGGATTAATTCAATATAAAAACCAGAAAAGAGATGGAAAATATCTTATTTGAAGCTCAAGATTCCCCACTGAATCTTGGAAGTCATACATTGCTGATATCAAAACTGAACCAGGCAAACTTAACTACTTAAACAAGTATAAGACTGACATTCCTTTCAAACCAGGATAGAGCAAATGACAGTCTTAATAAAATGTGTATAAAGAGGAAATGAATCTAAAGACCCCATCTAGCTTGTTTTGCTCAATGCATGAGAAGCATATATACTTTTGAAAAAGTCAATACTGCTGTAGATTGTATTACAAACTAAACTGTGATGTAGCTTGTTTAGTCTTGGCTTCAATTATTGTATGAGTCCAGACATTGGATTTACCAGGATTGGTAAATCATGGTTTTCTGTGTTGTAAGAATCCAATGGTTATGTGATTAAGACTATATGAAGCTTTAAATTGTGACTAATCTTCAGAGTTCAAGCCATTGAGTCAAACCAGTTGACTTCCCACCACTTTGAAGATATTACTTCTGCAAACTGGCTTAAGCAGAAGGCCTGGAAGGGTGCTACCGTCTGTGTGCTTGCTTTCCCCTCACCTAGAATTAATGTTTAGACAGGTTTGTTTAAAGAGAAAGCAGCGGAAAAGATATTCAGCTCTATTCTGCTGCTCATTCTTCATCTTTCTTATGTGATGTGAGATAGTTTACTTACATAAGTCTGGAAAAAACAATCCCAAATGATTGCTTACACAACAGGTTTTTTTTTTATAAAAAAATTATTTAGGTTTTCACAAAACATAATACAAGTAAAATTTCTTTTTTTGAGAATAGCATGGTCCCAGGTTATCACTTCTCCATACAGACACAAATTCAATGTCATATTCATCTTTGTATTCTGTTCCATATCTTATTACTATTTTAACATTTTCTCAATAACTTTTCCCTTCCCTTAGTGTTCTCAATCTTACTTTTAATTATCTCATTCCTTTCTAAATTCAACTATATATATATAACAGAACAGAAGCCTGATGATGGCAGATGAGATTCTGCTGAAACGTCGCTACAACTTTAAAAGCACAACTATTATGACGTGGGAAAACACCCAAGCAAAGCCGAATGCCATATATATATATATATATATATATATCACGTGATATATATATATATATATATATATATATATATACACACACACACACACACACACACACACACACACACACATACACACACCATGTGTGTGTGTGTGTATCTATCTATCTATCTCTATATCTCTATATATCTATATATCTATATCTATATCATCTATATCTATATCTATCTATCTATCTATCTATCTATCTATCTATCTATCTATCTATCTATCTATCTATATTCTAAGTTTCAATACCTGTCTAGTCATCATATTAATACTTTTGTCTGTCCTGTTTCAATTTCATATTTTCTTTTCTCATTAAACACATTTTTTCCCTATAGTTACTAATTGGAGTATGACACCTTTGTATCTTTTAATTTTTATCCATTCAACTCTTATTTAAACTTCAATTTATGCCTTTGCAATTATAACATTCAATATAACACATAACTTCCAGTTGAATTCTGCTTGGTACATTCTTAAAATATGCACTAAGTTCTTAGAGAAAATCTATATATAAAACAATAATAAATAAGATACTTATTCTACTCCAGTTCAACTCTATCATTAATGTTAGTTATAATCTTTGACATCTTTAACATTTCTTTTCAATAGGGTATCATACTTCTAGGAACATTCATAATTTTTCCATAATTTTTTCATGGTTCTTTCATATTCCTCTTCACTTAAATTTTTATAACACATTTATATAAATTAAAATATTCCCCTCCTTTCCTAATTTTATTCTCTCATTTTCTTTATTTCATTTATTTATTAAACGTTCCATTACATTACAATGAGTATTTTATCTATCATTTTAATCACACTTGTTTCATATTTTCAAAGTTCATTTCTATTTCTAATATAACAATATTATCTTATGTACCCTTGCAGAATCCCCCTTTCAATTAAGTTTTCACCCATTGTCTCTGTGTCTTTTAAATAGGCTTATACCTTTAATCCTTATACACTTTCCCTGTTTCTCTATGTCCTGTTTCTGTCCTTTATAATTTTTTTTCCTTTCCCTTTTGTCCCTCTTCTTCTCCCTTCCCATTTTGACTGCTTCTCTCTCTAATTCTGATTCTCTCTTCTGTAATCCTCTCTTTTGTTTCTTCCTAACGTTGTAATTACTTTTCAAACTATTCTTTTGGGGGGTTGTTTTTTCAGATCTTAAATTTTTCACTCTTTCCACCCTTTCCTTTCTTTTCCCTACATAGAAATACTTGGTCATTGAAGATGGCATCTTCTTTGTCCCACCCTTTTTGTTCTACAAGCATTTCTTGTTGTTTCTCATAGTTCAGGATCTCCATTTCTAAAGATTGAAATACAAAGCCAAAAGAACCTCTTCCTTCTTGTGCATCTTCTTTCTGTTTTTTAAGTTCCATTCTCAATTCTTCCAAAAATGATCCCATTTTAAAAACTTTTAAACAACCACCCAATTAATTTTAGTCCTTTAGATCCAATAGCCAAAAATCCAAAAATCACCAAGTAATCCAAATAATCCAAAGCTGTTTCTTCTTGCTTCTTTTTTCCACTTTCTCTTCCTAAGGTTCTCTTATCTTGTTACAAAGTTTCTGTTAAAATGTATCTTTTAGGAATCTTGTTAAAGTTTCACTGTAAGTTCCTTTTAGTTCCAGGCAGTCTCCTCCATTTCTTCAGGTCCCACCCTTTTGTTTTTTTTCCCTTCTTTTAAAAGTTTTTGAGAATCCAGAAATCTTTATAATCCCTTTGACATTTTATTTTCAGCTTAAATACCTGTTAATGTCAAAGTGGATTTTTGCTGGTTTTTAGTTGTCAATATAGAGAAGAAAAGAAAAAAAAAACAAATCCTTTCCCTTCCCTCTCTCATTTGCCACTTCAAAGTCTTCTTTGGGAACAATGTTGTTCTTTATAATTCAAATTCCAGGGTACCTTATATTGCTTTTTCAGTTCGACTCAGTCAACCAAAACATTCTCTTCTTATCTTCCTCCTGCACATTCTTTTCCAGTCGAGTTCTTTTTTGAGGTGGCCATTTCTGACCACCACTGCTACCACCTTTGGGAAAGGGAGTAATGGCCAGCTGGGGAAGAGAGATGTGACTCTCCTCAACCCTGCTGGCAGTCTCCCCTCTCTTCACCACCTCTATGGGGTGGCTTAGCCCCAAAACCAGCTGGCTCAGGGTGCTCCAGTGGCGAGCACAGATTGAAACTGCACACGGTCACAGATTTCAGTCTGTCACCAAAAAAGCTCAAACCAGAAGCCCCTTACACAACAGTTTTAAGGCACTGTCTTCAAAATGGGAAAATTGGAGTTTCTTAAATCACAGGTGCCTGAAAGCTGAAATATTTTTAAGGATTATTATTAAATGGACTGTTTCTCATAATTCAGAAGACTCCAACATCATTTAAACTTTCCCTGTCTCCCACTCAGCTGTCTTTTTGACCATCTTATTTTGATACATAAAACTCAAGGAAAAATATTCATTAGGAACTCCTGTTCTGTATCTCTGTTTATTGCTGCCCTAACAAGAGAGATTTATCCTTTCTTACAGAGTAGAAGGTTAAAAGTAGAAAACAGAGATCAATGAGAAGGTGAATGATCAAGCCATTCTATTTCATGATAGTTTCATAGCTTTCTCCCTCCTTTTATTTTCCTTTTGGTGTTTTACAGCATATTATATCCTCTCTCATTCATTGATTTTAAAAAAAAACAGGATTAAATGGAATTGTTGATCATTCCTAGTGTAAATTCAATGAATTAAATGAAAGTTGTAGAGGTCATCACAGACGTTGCAAAAGCTGAAATAAAATGCTCCTTTTTAAGACACATTTCAAGGAACAGAAAAGGCCATCTTGTAGACAGTATTGATACATCAATATTTACAACATTACTCTTATCAAGAGATGGGAGTAAAAAGAACAATGATTTCATCCATTTCTCTAATATGAAATTGATTCATTAAATTGAGGGAGGAAAGTTTTTGTAAAACTTTCTGAATTACACTGTCGTTCAGTTTCTGAACTACACTGACAGTGCTATGATTAGATATACATACATATTATTAACATGTGTGTCTGCTTGTTAATAGATACAACATTTAGTTTGGGATTGTTCTACATAGAAGGCATTTTTTTTTAAAAAGAAAAAATACCTTTAATATTTTAGGAGTAAAAAAAAAAAAAACACTTCCCAGAAGTGTATATGGAACTTTTGTATTTTAAACAATCCTGAAAGAAAATGCTACCTTATCTTCTCAGTCATTTCATCTAGTTTCAATATTCCATACTGAAGGACCAGCATTAGAAAATTATTGGGATAAGGGGAGGAATGGTGAAAAGTAGAGGTTGGTGTTAGAGGACGATTTCATTTTGTTTCAACAAAAGTTTTCTATAGCTTCTTTAGCATTAAAATACTTCAACATTTTGGGGTCTGTCTTGGAAAGAAAGTGGCAGTGTTTCACAAAGGCCTGTGCCTGTCATTTTGACAAATGGCATGCCTACTCAATCAGTACACTATTTTATAGCAAAATGATAAAGAAAAAGAATGAAAATAAAAGATAAGGAAATTTTAACAAGTGAAATATGTTGCACAGAGAGAGAAACACCCACAAACGTACCCACATGCAAACACATACACACAAATATGAAACAATAACATTTGTTATATTTTGTTTCACATTGCTGATTCCTCTTCCCTATACATAAAAACATATAAAATACAAGTATCTTCTTTATCCTAACTGTTTCACAATAAATTATAAATATGATAACAAAGATATCTCCAGGAGTCAGGTATCATCAACAGTTATATTTACAAGTAACAGTTATATTCACAACTATGAGGAAATATATAATTGGAGAATGTCAGGAATTTACACCGGGCTGTCAATCTGAAGGGTCTTTAAGATATATTCAAGCCTTCTAGGCTAATGTTCATAAGACTAAGATTTTAAACATTGTAAGTAAGACTCTTTAAACTACTTGAAGAATTAAATATTACACCCAGGCTTTTGCGAAAAGTGGTGCAATAAGCTCTATGTTGATGTGATTTTGCTTTGAGGATTATTGCTAAATCATGAGTTTATATTGTTTTGATGATTTTAACTTTTGAATGCTGTTCAGAATCACTATTATGAGATGGGCAACTCTATGAATCATTAAAATAAATAAATACTTTAGAAATATTGAATTGTACTTTGAATATCTTAAAGATATTAGGTTGAATACATGCAAAATTGTTCTTATCAGTTCAATTCTAAAATGGTATTTTTTTGATTCAATATTAATTAATCTGTCAGTGTATCTATTATAAGATGATGTTTAATCAACTAATTGTTGTAAGCCATACAATTTATTTATGGCAATAAACAATATTTGGAATGATTAATTCAATTAATTTATCCATGTATTGGAAAATTAATACTTCAACAATCATTATTCATTTCTTTGTTTTGACAGAATTGGCTGTTGCCATAATGGCAAATATTGATCAGTATAAATTATTGCATGATCATCATTCTATTAATAAAATTAATAAGTTATATTATAAAAGCAATATAAGCCAATAGTATATATTAATTAGTATAATAGAATGAATTGAATGAATTGATACAAAATTATAATTATATAAAAAGTTTTAGTTTTTTTTAAAAAAGTAATGAAGGTAATAGCTGATAAACTTATTCTGAAGTGAACCAAATAAGTGAGTTTTTGAATTTAGGAATTACATTTAATTAAATAACTATCAGACAATTGATTTTTTTTAATGAAAACTTAGAACTAATTGATAAAAAAATAAATGAAACATATAGCCAATGGATACAAAATAAAGTTTTACTATTACTTTTATAGGATAAAAAATACAAATATAATCCAACACAAGAGAAGATACATGGTTATTAAAGAAGAAGTAGCAATTTGTGTAATTTTCTGGAGAATTAAAATAATTTGGAAAGTTTTTTTTTTTCTGAAGTGAAAAAGAATAGATTTGGAAAATAAGATAATGGCTTATAAAAATGAACATATTATATAGGGCAGTGAACCAATAATCTAAAAATACTTAAAACATTGAAAGGTTATTAAGATACAAATATATTTCAATTTCTGCCCTTTGCAGAAAACTGAAATGTACATTATATCAAACAAATATTCTCTTTGCTTAGCTCTTCTTATTTACCTTATCTTACTCTGATAACATTTTTGTTTAGTTGCAGTTTCCAGGTTCTTTAAAAAAATCCTGTGCAAGACATACCATTACAGTCTAATCTGGAAGAAATCAGATACAAAGGATTGTGGTCATTTTCCTATAGCTATGTCATGTTTGATGATGAAAAAAGGCATCCCATACCACTATTAATGATGGTCTTCATATGTAAATCCAGATGATATTTTTGATTTTTTTTTTTTAAATGATATGTAACCCAAGCCAAAACAGCCTATATCCTTACAGAATTTGGATATCTCTCTTTTACCTGCACAATTGCTAAAATACACTGTTTTGAAAAATGTTAACAACTCACATAAACAGAAGAGAATAGAATATTCTTTATTAGCAGAGTGATTGGACAAGGAATTTGTCTCTAATGCATAAGCTCTCAGTGTACATACAAACAACAAAGTGGTAAATCATAGATAATAAATCATAAGATAAATAATGTAAAAGCAACAAGTGATAAATCATAAGATGCCTATAGAAGAAGAAAGTAAGTAAGAGGAGAAAGAGGAGAAGAGGAGAAGGATAATAGCAATACAACCATACTACATGGGAAAATACCTTTAGGCATAAGATAATGCTGTGGAATTAGGTGTTAAATGTATGAATCATTGGAAAATATCTCGGTGAAAAGAAGGGCTTCCCATTCTGCAGAAAAAAAAAAAATTCCTACCCTGGAATATGCTGAAAGTCTGCCTAGCTAACAAGATTACCATTTTAGGAGGAAAAAAAAATTAAAATATCAGATTGTATGAAGAGCAAGAAGAGCAATTGGCTTCACCAATAGTTTGGGAGAAGCTTTTTAAAAAAAACCAAAGTCCCTATGTGTGCTTAGCACAACAATTTAGCCAGTATTTCTACCTATAATATGAATTGGTCTTTTATTAATTAAGGATTACAGGAGTATTTATTTATTTCTATCTTTATTATTTTTATAATGAACTCATGGCAAATATGTCTAATACCATTGGAAGAGAACATTTGTTTCTCAAGGTTGAACTGTGGGTCCTTGGTGCTATTTGAGCTTGGGTTTTTTTTCCAGACATTTCATTATCAAATTAGATATCATCATTTCTAGAAGGGTGTGAGATTAGTACACATTTTATTTACTAATGGCTTGATCTGTCAGTGGGAGTGGCCTTGGTGGTTCTTTGATAAGGTTGTTGTTTACTGTTAGCTTGTTTGTCTGAGTTGATAGTTCCTTGATTGGGATACCCAATATGGCATAAGTTCTGATCACTATCTTGAATAATATTAGATAATAATAGAAACAGTTATGAAAAAACTAAATAATACTACCCCGAGTATTCTTTTAATTCCATGGCTGAATACTTTTACATAGAGAGACAGGTTTGATTCTCTAGAAAGTTGATTAAGAAAACTACTATCTGGCATGAGTGATTTGTGGTAATTATTTGTTCTGTGCTTTAGTATTATATTGGGTCAAGTCCTTTTGTGATGATTGGTATAAAAATGTTCTGGTGAATTTTCTATTGCATCCCATGGTCTTCACTGTATATGTTATCAAAGGATTTGATTTTCTTCTTCATGCTTGCTCCTGGCTAATACTTAAAGTGCTACAATATTTGCTGTGAAAGGCTAACATGGCCATTCCTTTGTCTTCCACCTTGTCTGCCACTTTGTAACATTTTAGTTAAGCAGTATTTTAGTAGAATAAAGTGTAAATTTAGATTCCTTTCTTAAGCCTACATGCCTTCTTTTGTTTTATTTCCTAAAGATAAATAATGTGAATGACTAAAAGATAATCATGATTTGTTTTGCAACAATAGAACATATACCCTTAAAATGAGAATGAGTTTGGCCTTTGATTTAGGGGTCAGAGATGGACTTCAGTAGATCTATTTATTTCTATCTTCTCCATTGTTCCCAATTTCTATTGGAAAAAGAAGTATAAAGATATATGAATGTTTCAGTTTATGACAGAAGGCTACCAACTTCTGGATGAGAACATGAGACATAAAAGGAATAACAAGGAATAAATATTGAGGTAAACACATGGAGGAATGCCATTTTCCAGAGAAACAGAATCACAAGTCATGCTGTGTCTGGGTAGCTGCTAAATTAGTTTTGGAGCACAACAACTGAACTTCACTCAAAAGAACAAGAATATCTGTATTTGATTCCATAGATAATACAGTAATAATTAGAAGCTTTTACAGATTGAAAAACACTTTTTGCTGCAGCTATGAGGAGGAAACCATGTTGCTTATGTGTACTCCCTACTGAGAAGGATGGAGGCTGCCATGACAAATAATTGCAGGAAATGTTTTACTATCCTGATGTGCATACCAAAGATGTGGCAAAAATCTATTCAGGAAACATCACGGACATAGACTATTATCCAATCCCGCTGATTCATATAGACACAAACAATATTGCCAGACACAGCTTTCAGTTTATTACAACTTGACTATGAGGCTCTGGATGGGAAGATGGATAACAGATGGTGTTTTCATCACACTTCCTATTTAAAACCAAGGAAGAAGTATAAGAATACTGTAAGTGAATGATTACCAATGCAGACAGATGTTGAGAGAAAAAGTTTTGATTCTGTGATGAAGGGCTTTAGGAAAGAAATTAGTTTTATTTCATAAACACTGGGGAAGTACACTTGGCAAGTTTTTTTCTAAAACCTGATAAAGAAATACAGGTTAAGCCATTTTAGAGAAGGCATTAGAGATGCATAACACTAAGTACAGAAACCACAGGAAATAAACTGAGGTAGGGTACAATATGAGAAATAAACAAACTAAACTTGATATTTTAAAACAAGATAATGGATTTAACTTATTAAGGCATTATTTAAATATAATGGGATAAAATTCATGACCGGATCAAGCTACTAAAGGATGTGTGTGTGTATGTATGTATGTATACATAATTAAAACTCTTGTGCCTGTAACCTTTAGGTGAAACAGTACATCACAGGGCAACGATTTATGAAATAAAATACTTCAAATGTACAGAATGTATCCAAAATGTGGGACCTATTACTTCCATGTAATTGAAATTTGGCCAATTTGTGGTCACTTCAGTGCTGTTACACGGCCACCCAAAGATTCAGTAGATTGGTACTGCCCTGATCCTGCAGAGGCTGGATAGATTGGCCCCACCAGAAGCAGCTCAAGGGCAGCCAACTTCAGTCAATCTGGGTTTAAGATGGAAATTGCTCTTGTTCCCTACTGCCTTTTTATCCTTGGTCATTTTGTTTTTCTGTATAGTTAAAGAAATATCTCGGAAAGTATTACTCAATGAGTTGTCTAGTCATACAGAATAAAATAATAATAAAAATGTTTCTTGAGTTTGCACTGTCCAAGGATTTGTATTCCTGCTGAACATCATCTCCCAGTCTGTTTATCACAGGTGATTAACATTAAAACTATGTGGACAGCAGTAAATTAGGTGAAACCAGAATAGAACACTTGAAAAGGAAAATTAAGGAGTGTGCAGAGAGCCAGTTTGATCTAGTGATTAAGGTACCAGGTTAAAAACTGAGACACAGGGTTTCCGGTTTTGCAAGGCTTCGGTGGCAGCAGGAATTCGCAACTCTCCGCGATTCCTGCAGAGCTCATTGCCGAGGTGCCTCCGATCCAGACAGATCTGGAGGATATGGTTGCCCTGTAGAGGCAACCGAAGAGAGAGGGGATCCGGATTGGGGTTTGGGAGTATTGCAAACCCCCTCCTCAGCCGGCAAAACCCCTTTTTCCCAAGGTGGTGGAGCGGTGGTCAGCAATGCCACCACAAAGAAGCCTGCAGCCAGGTAAGATTCATGCAAGTAGGAGAAAGCAAAAGTTTTGGCTGAACCGGGACAAGAAACTTCTAAACACCCTGGAAACTAAATCATTTGAAGGATACATTGTCTCCCAGAGAAGATTGTAAAAGCGGCGGAAGAAAACTGGAAAGGGAAAGTTATTTTCTTTCACTCTCCCTTCCCACAGAAACAGCAGATGGAAACCTGGAAAACCTACTTGGGCATAGAAGGTAATCTAACTTGAAATTTAAAGCCAAGGGGATAAAGGATTTCTGGACATTGGAATTAAAAACCTAAAATTCTTTTTATTTGTTATAAACGGAAGGGAAGAGGTAAAGATTTATTTTAAGATTGTACTGAAGGAGACTGCTTTGAGTTTATAAAATCAGAAATAAAAGATATTACGACTTCTAGAAGACTACTTTGGAACTGTGTATTTGAATTCTACCCTAGGAAGAGAAAATATAGAAAGAAGAAAGTGCTAAATGAAACTGTTTGCTCTGATTTGGTTTGCTTTGTGACTTCGGGATTTTTGTGAACTATTTTTTGAAAGATTAAAGACATTTGGGTTGTTTTTTTTAAAAAAATGGCATTATCTTTTGAAGAATTACAAATGGAATTTCAAAAATTGAAAGAAGAGGAACAAGAAGGCAAGGGCTCTTCTGGATCTAACTTCCACTTTTTAGAAATGGCGATTTCTACCTATCAAGAAATACAACAATGACAGGAAGGCTGGGATGAAGAAGAAGAAGCCATCTTTAAAGGACAAATACTCTTAGTGGAGGAAGAAAAGCAAAAGGGGGGCAAGGAAATGGTGAACTCAGGACTTAAAAAAGCAACCAAGAAAAAGAAAAATAAGAGGAAAAATCGATATGATGTCAGCAAGCAACAGAAAAGAGAAATACAATAGAGAGGGAAGAATAAGAGAGTGAAATTGGAGAGATGGGGGGGTCAAAAAGCTAGAATTGATAAGAAAAGAAGGGAAAAAGGAAAGAGAAGTCATAAAGGTTTTAAACAAGATGTTAAAAAACAGGGGTTTTTTTTAGAGATAGGGGTAAGATATAATTTTATAAAAATGATTCTGCAAAAGTACATAAGATTGTATTGTAGATATTAGTATTTGAAACTGAGTTAGAAAATTAAAATATTACATGAGTTAATAATGCATTAAAGGGAAGCTATGAAAATGTTTAAGATTTAATAATAGAGTTTAATTTCCTATGAAACATTGTTCTTTTTATATTATAAACTCAATATTCCTTTTTTGGTTTTATTACTACTTATTAAATTTAATATTATTTGCTTGTTTTATTATTTTGAAATGTAGTACTAAGAATGTATGAAGCAGAATCAGTATGGAAAGTATGTATTATTTTAAGTGTTAAATTTAGGGGAAAGATAAAAAGTTGTCATACTTCAACCAGTGTTTACAGGAGAAATATTGTATTAGAAAGAAAGGATAAATAGATGATTGAAAGAGAACAGACAAAAGATGCAAGTATAATTATTTAAATTGAGATGAAATAAATAAAATAGAATTAAAAGAGTAAATAGGAGAGAGAAAATATATAGAAAATATAGAATGTTAAATAAGATATGAAATAGTATGATAAGTGAGCACGAATTTGATTTATGTCTGTACAAAAAAATCTAACCCGGGGTAAGCTGCTTTCCAAAAAGAAGTTTTATGTATTTATGTTTTGTGTAATGTTTGTCTATGTTTGAAAGGATGCTGGAAGAGAACTAATGAAACTATATACAATGAATATATATAATTTAAGGCAAAAGAAATACAATTAAATAGAAGGAAAGGGAGCAATAAAGAGAAGTTGGGAAAAGATATGAAGTTGAACAGATCAAGATAAATATACATATTAAATTGTGTTTGTATAGAAATATGATATGAAGTTGAACAGATGAAGATAAATATACATATTAAATTGTGTTTGTATAGAAATATGATAATTTGGAATTATCTTTTTTAAATAAGATGTTTTATTTGTTTTTTAGAAAAAATATTTTATGTTACTACATCCTATGTTTTGTTTGTTTGGGTATTGTTTTTTAAAAAATAATAAAATTTGTTCAAAAAAAAAAACCCTGAGACACAGCAAGTTCAAGGTTTAGGCATGAAAGCTGACTGGGAGACTTTGGGCCAATCACTCTTTCTCAGATCATAACATCAGACTTGGGCAATAATTGGTTTAAAAATAAAAGGTGGACCCTGCACTTGCAGGAAAACCACTAGGAAGAAAACTAAAGGGAATGCGTACATGAATCTAGTTATGGAGCATTATTGAGCATTCTTTAATAAAAATATAAGATAGAAGAAGCAGTGCTATAATCATTATGAGATTCAGCAATAGTTAATCTAACAGATAGAAAATTTGATAACTGGAACTAAGAAAATATCATCTAAACTATTTATCTGGTTTGATTGTTTTTGAAAGACCATTAGATAAATTATTTCTCAAATTTTTAAAGAGGTAAGATCTGCATTAAACTTCAACAATCCAGGACAATTTTCATTTAATAATAACAGTAAAAAGAATAAGGTTGCTGCTAAATTCAGTATTTCTTGGCTTTGTTTGCAGTTGTGAATAATTTCTATTTTTAATTTGATTCTGTTTAGGTACCTTTCAGTGATAACATGGAAAGCAATCTCTGTTTTAGACTGGGTTGGAGTAGATGGTTTTCAAATTCTACTGTATGGCTGTATTTTATCCTGTAGAAAATAAGGCAGTTACACTGTGTTCAGCTGTTTGCTCACTAAGGATTTTTGAATCATGATAGCTGACTAACCAAGGATATAGAAGCAACCCTTGGAAAATCTGCCAAGCTTCTTCTAGGGTGGATTAATATAATCCCAAATGGCACTAGCTTCTTTTCAAAAGAATGCTCTTTGCACTAGTAAATGCTTTGGCATAGCTTTATTTGTAACTAATTTCCTTAACATCATGTGCTGTTCTGGTTGATCTATCACATGTTATTAGATCCATTTCAACTTTCTGTATGGATAAGCAGATAATCTCCTATTGGCACCAGCAATCTATGCCATGTAGAAAACAGAGGGGAGATAAATATTGGCAGTGAGAAGACTGAACCATACAGACTATGCAACATATGATTTAGGGTTAATTTGAGTTCAAACGGCTTCATCAGTTGCTATGACTCTTGTCCTATAATAATATCCTAAAAGAAATATTGTTAAGACAATGAGGTTTTGAAAGGTTTACCAATTCAGATGATCATATCCTTGTGCAAGCAGGAAAGTCGGCTAGTCTATAACTTCTGATACAGCAAGTCATTGGGGATATTGTATTAAAAGCTTTATAAAGAGTTTGTCCAGACTGATTAAGCAGTTTATAGGGAAGCATAAGTCTGGCAGACTTCATTTAATTTCAAGAAAAGAGTGATGTAGGCTTACAGATACTGCACCTTTTTTACCATATATGTCAAAATTATGATAAAGGGTGACTTGGAACATTAGTACAGTGTAATAGTTAAGGTACTGGACTTAAGACAGCAAAACTCAGGTTTTAATCATCCCTTAGATACAGGTTAGTTGAGTGACTTTGGGCCAATCCCTCTTTTTCAGCCATAGGAAGCAGGCAATGACAAACCATTTTTATAATCTTGCCAAGAAAGCTGCAGAAACTTGTCCAGGCAGTTGCCAGGAATGAACATTGACTTCAAAACACCCCCCCATGCCCAAAATTGTCGTAGATGTATGAATTTTCCCTTGGTAACAGATTCTAAAGTATGTGTGGATGGCAACATCTGTAAAGCTCTGGAAATCTGTAATTCTGGGCCTGAAGTTATGCACCTCTTCATTACATGCAAGGATTTAATATACCTGAGTCATGTTGCCACTCAGTATAAGGGCTACATGATTTGATGATTTGATGGAGAATAAGTGTGGACATTTTCCCCCAGTATTCCTAAAATCCAGTTACAGGAATAAACCTGTTGAAATGCTTTTTTGAAGAACAAATTAGTTAATTCTGTGCACCAAACAGAAAAGGATACACAATAGGCCACTTGAAACTGACAGGGTGTCAGTTTCATAATTTTCTCAAGGAAGTTAGGAGTGGAAGTGTGGAAAAGCTTTCTGTTATGTCTACTGCTTCCTCTGATTTACCAAATACTTGTAAGTGGACCTTTTTAGCTTTGACCTTCTGCAAGTCTAAAGGCCTTTGCTGGCCTTCCATAAAGGGCTCAAAACTTCACTCGATTGCCTTGCATAGGGAGCACAGAGGACCATGCAACCAAGGGGCTGGCTGGCCTTCATGAGAGCTCACTCCACATGTATGTTGTTCTGTTACCAGAATAAAGCAGACTCGGAGACTGGAGTTGAATTCAGCTCTTTATTTAGCAACCAGTAACTTCAACTAAAGTTGAGCCACAGCAGCCCTTTTTATAGCGGCTGCTCGCGGCTCGCATCCAATGGCATTTATTTAAACTTCCCAACGCTTAGGCGGCCAATTGGTAACTGTCATTATTAACCAATTGTTTCGTTGCAATAACTAACCAATAGGAATGTATTCTTAGAAGTCTCTATTTGAATACACTACACCCCTCCCCTCTTAGTTCATTCCAACGTTACGTGACATAGTCGCGCAGGTAGGCAGGGCTCTTGTGAGTCCTAGTTGACCTGCACAGTTCAGTCCCTGTGTTGGTCTCCACCGGTTCGGACAGGCCTGCTGTCCTTCCCAGTCTTCTCCTTGGAACCTCCTAGAAGGGTGCCTCAGCCATGCCGCTCCCGCCATGCCTTGTTGGGTTGATTGGACTCCTGCTGTGCCCTTGGTTGGTTGGACGGACAGAGTGGTCTCCTCGCATTGTGTGCGGGCAGGTAGAGTCGGCTTGGCTGCTTCTTTCCTGCAGTTCCTTCAGTTCTTTTTTCTCGAAGTCTTCTAATGGTAAGTGAGTTTTATTTTTTTCTGGGTTCTCTGTTTCTGGTTGGTATTTTTTAACCAGCTAATTTTCATTTTCTTTATTATTAAAGGGTTCCCCCCCCCCCCTGCCCTCTAGATTTTTTATTATTATCTTGGGGTATTTGGAAAACTGTTTGTTCTGCGCTTCAGGGAACGTCGGTGTCTCGTTCGATGTGTCGTGATCGTAGTTGGTCAATGTGTCGTTTCCACAATCTGCTGTCAGCTGTTTCTAGTCAGTAGAAACGAGGGCCAGTGATTTGTGTGATTGTTGCCAGTAACCATAATGGTTCTCCGGTAAGGTTTTTTGCATAAACTAAGTCGCCTGGTAGGAAAGAGCGGTACCTACTGGAAGAGTCTGGTGGCTTTTCGGGGTTGTACGTGGGGTGCAAGAAGGAATGCAGCTTTCTTCCCATCAACAGTTCAGCCGGGCTCTTCTTTGTGGCCGTGCATGGTGTTATGTGTTGGATGGTGAGCATTGTGTTGATTTTTTCTTGCATATCATTTCCGTCAAGCTTTTCCAATGCTTCTTTCATATAACGAACCATGCGTTCCGCTCTTCTGTTCTCCGCCGGATGAGCTGGCACTGTCAAAGCATGTCATATTCCATGTTCCGCCAGGAATTGTTCAAAAGCCAAGGCTGTAAACGGCGGCCCATTGTCCGATACTACTACATCTGGTAGACCGTGGGTGGTGAAAAGTTTTTTTTAGTTGTTTGGTGACGGCTTCCGTCACTGTTGAATTCATGAGGATGACTTCCAACCAGTTGGAATAGGCATCCACAAGGATTAGGTAAATATATCCTTTTGTGGGGCTGGCGAAATCCATATGGATTCTTGACCATGGGCCTCTGGGTGTCTCCCAGTCAAGAACCAGTACTGGAGGGGGGGGTCTGGATGATTGGCATTTGTTACATGTTTTAACCCAGGTTTCAATGTCTTTATCTAATCCTGGCCACCAAATGTAGCTTCTGGCCAGGGACTTCATCTTTACCATGCCAGGGTGTCCTTCGTGTAACATGTTAAGCACGTCTTCCTGTAATTTTTGAGGGACAATGACCCAGTCTCCCCACAAAATGCACCCTTTTTCAATTGATAATTCAGTTTGCCAGTTTTTAAAAGGTTTAAAAGTCTCGGTTTTTATGTTTTCCGGCCAGCCCCGTCCCACCCAGTTCAATATTCGGGCCATCAGTGCATCTTTAGCCATCTCCCTTGCGATGTCCAATGCGGTGAAGGGCCAATTTGGGATAGTCTCAATTTGTAGTGTCTGTGTGGTGGGGGCTGGATCATCATCGCGACCTGGAAGTGGTGAATGGTTTAACGCATCTGCGTGGGATATAGCTTTCCCTGGGCGATAAATGAGTTTGTAATTGTAGACTGCCAGAAATTCTGACCATCTAGTCATTCTTGAGGACAGGATATTGGGGGTGGCCCTGTCTCCGGCTAGGATTCCCAATAGTGGTTTGTGGTCAGTAATTAAAGAAAATGTCCTACCGTATAGGTATTCGTGGAAACATTTCACCCCCGAGATGGCTGCCAAGGCTTCCCTTTCCAATTGGCTGTAGTTTCTTTCGGTCTTAGATAGCGTCTTGGAATAAAAGGCGATTGGTGCTTCTCTGCAATCTGGTAGTGTGTGGCTGAGTATTGCACCTATGCCGAAAGGTGAAGCGTCACAGGTGACAGTTAGAGGTAGTGTGTCACTGTATTGTATCAATACAGATTTTGATGTGATTAAGTCTTTAATTTTTTGGAACGCTGTTTCCTCTCGGTGGCCCCATTTCCAGTTGGCTTTTTTATTGAGGAGTCTATACAGTGGTTCCACTACTGTTGCCTTCTGTGGCAGAAAGACATGATAAAAATTAATGAGTCCCCAAAATGCTTGTAAGTCTGTTTTGTTTTTGGGTCTGGGAGCTTCCTTTATTGCTCGTACTTTTTTTGTTGTGGGGTGGATTCCTGCTTCGTCAATAAGGTATCCCAGGAACTCGACCTGGTTTGTGGCAAGTTGGCATTTTTCTTTTTTAACTTTCAGTCCTGTTTTTCTAAATTTTGTCAAAACTGCCCTTAAATGGTCTTTTAGCTGTTTTTTGTTTTTGGCTGATATTAATACATCATCGAAGTAAGGTACCACCCCTTTTAGACCTTGTAAGAGGCGTTCCATTAGGCTCTGGAAAATGCCAGGGGCCACGCTCACACCGAATTGTAATCTATTACAGTTAAAGGCTCCTCTATGCGTTACGATGGTTTGCACCTCTGCTGTCTCAGGATCAATGGGTAATTGTTGATACGCCTGTGTGAGGTTGAGTTTTGCAAAAATCCTTCCTTTCCCTAATGAGTGCAACAGGTGTTGGACTACTGTTACAGGGTATGCGCTCTGTTGCAATGCATGGTTCAGGGTGGCCTTATAGTCACCACAGATGCTCACGGACCCATCGGGTTTTATGGGAGTCACAATTGGAGTTTCCCATCTGGCATGATCGGTTGGCTCTAGTACCCCCTGAGCGATTAGCTTGTTTAGTTGTTCGTCAATTTTTGGTCTTAGTGCAAATGGTTCCCATCTGGCTTTAAGCCTGATGGGAGTTATGTTCAGGTTTAAGCTAAATGATATAGGGGTCCCACGGTACTTGCCTAAGGTCCTGTCGAATACATCATGGAATTCTTCCATCAGGTCTTTTTCCCAGTCTGTCATGGTGACACTGTTGATTCCTGTCACTTTGATTCCGAGTGGTTCGAACCATTCTAACCCGAGCAGGCTGGGGCGATCTCTGTCAATGATGGTTAATGGAAGAATCTTGGTGTGTTTTTTAAATTTTACTGTAAAATGTCCCAGTCCCACTATTGGTATCTTGTTGCCCTGGTAGTCTTTGATGATCAGGCTTTGCTCTTCGAGTTCTCTACGTTTATGTCTGGTATCGAACTTTTTATTGTGTTCCATGATACCATTGATAAATATGAGCCTGAGTCTACTTCCATTTTGCACGGCTCCCCTTCTATCAGGATGTTGATTCGAACCTTCTTGGTGTTTGTTGTTCTGGCTGTTCTGATAGTGATTGTTTGATGCGTTTCTTCCTTTTCATTGAGCCGTTGATTTTTTCCGTCTCGACTCCAATGGTTTCCGGTTGACCTTGCTTTGTTTCTGGGTGGGTGCTGCCTTGTCCCCTTGGACTATAACTCTTTTTGTTTCAGCAGACCCTTGTAATGTGCCCCCATTTCTCACAATGCCAGCATGTGGCATCCAAGAATCGCCACTCAGACCTCGGGTGGTTTCCGCCGCAATCCACACACTGGAATTCGGTTTTTCTACTTTATCTCTCTCTCTGGTTCCTTTCTGAGTAGAGTCTGTTTATCTCCTTATCCTCGTCTTCTGAATCAGTGGATGATTCAATGTCTCATGGTGGGAGGTTGTGGCAGTGTGCTTTTGGGCTCCCCCAGTTTTCTTTTCTTTGTTCAGGCATGGACTGTTCATAGCATTCATCTGCTTCATTTTCACTGCAGATTTCTTTGCAGCTTCAGTGGCAGTTGCTTCAGTGATGGCTTCGTTTGCGGTGATGTTGGGTCGGTTTAGCAGTTTGCTCTGTAGGGTTGCATCTTTAAGTCCAAGGACTATGGCTTCATCCAAATTGAGGAACTCGCATGCCCCCCCCCCCCCAATGTCTCTCAGTGCTGCTATGAAGTCTCCAATGCTCTCACCCTCTAGTTGGTTGTGCTTGTAGAACTCGTGCCTTCTAATGAGGTTGGATACGGCCAGCGCGTAATGGTTTCTCAGCATCCAATTTAGGTCTGGCCAGACCATCTGTTTGACATCATTTGGTCTTGCTAGTGCCTTGGCCATTTTGAAAATAGTCGGACCGCAATGCATTAGGAATACGGCTCTCTTTCTCTGGTCAGTGATCCCTTGCAGTTCGTTGCTTTCTAAAAACACTAGGAATCTGTCAATGTATGACTCCCTGTCTTCTTTGGCTGGGTTGAACGGTGCGGGTGGCAAATTGTTGCCAGCCATCTCATTGGTCCTTCGGCTATTGTTGCCACGTGCTTACGGTCTTTGTCTCTTCAATCCCACCTTCGTGGCCAGTGTTCTGTCGCCAGGGTAAAGCAGACTCGGAGACCGGAGTTGAATTCAGCACTTTATTTAGCAACCAGTAACTTCAACAAAAGTTGAGCCGTGGCAGCCCTTTTTATAGTGGCTGCTTGCAGCTCACAATCAATGGCATGTGTTTAAACTTCCCACCACTTAGGCGGCCAATCGGTAATTGTCATTATTAACCAATTGTTTCATTGCATTAACTAACCAACAGGAATGTATTCTTAGAAGTCTCTATTTGAATACACTACACCCCTCCCCTCTTAGTTCGTTCCAACGTTACGTGACATAGTCGCGCAGGTAGGCGGGGTTCTTGTGAGTCCTAGTTGACCTGCACAGTTCAGTCCCTGTGTTGGTCTCCACCGGTTCGGACAGGCCTACTGTCCTTCCCAGTCTTCTCCTTGGAACCTCCTGGAAGAGTGCCTCAGCCATGCCGCTCCCGCCATGCCTTGTTGGGTTGATTGGACTCCTGCTGTGCCCTTGGTTGGTTGGATGGATGGAATGGTATATCTTAGAAGTCTCTATTTGAATACACTACTCTAAGTGGTTTACAGAGTCAACACATTGCCCCCAACCATCTGGGTCCTCACTTTTCCCACCTTGGAAGGATGGAAGTCTGAGTCAACCTTGAACCGGTGACACTCAAACTTCCAAATTGCTGGCAAGTTTGCTAGCCTGCAGTACTGAATTCTAACCACTGTGTCACCCTGGCTCATATGTTGGATTATATGTTTTATATGTTTATATCTTGATTATATTTCACTTCTTCCAGATTAGAAACCTGAATTAAATCAGGGGTGGGCTGCTGGGGGTTCGCATGGGGTTTGGGAGAGCCCCTAGCTAAGATTCTGTGCAGTTTGGAGAACCCCAAATCCCACTCCTGGCTCGCCTTGCCCCACCCACCCCTCCCAGGAGTCCTCCTGGAAGTTTGGGAAGGCAGGAAATGGGCCCATTTCTGGCTTCTAGAGAACCTTCAGAGTCCGGAATGGTGCAGGAGGCCAACTAGGCCATGCCCACCATGGCCACACCCATCCAACAACCAGACAGAGAACTCTTTGCTAAAATTTTTGAAGCCCACCCCTGAATTAAATATATCTATGCCATCTATATCTATACTATTTATGTCTATCATACACACACACACACACACACACACACACACACACACACACACACACACAAATTTTACAAAGAACTTTCTCTGACAATTGCAAATCACCTAACTGTACTTTGAACAGTTCTGCTGCAACAAATGTTGTGGTTCGCAGGCAGCAGGTGCAGATGGCCGAGGTCTTGGAGAGCAAGGGCTCAGATGAGGGGCCTGCATGTGGTGCAGGGATGGGGCCGGGACCATCAGGGAGTGGAATACTGCCTTTGGAGATTGTGGAGGCTGGCAGCAGTGATGAAGAGGCCCCCGAGGAGCCTTTGCCCAGTGCGTGCAGGGCTGCTCAAAGGAAAGAGCATGGGCAACTCGTGAGTAAGTCTGCAAGGTAATGCCCCCTCCCTTAAGAGATAAAAGCCAGCTGAGAAACCAGAGTTCTTTGCAGGAAGCAAAGAAGTTTTGCACTCAAGCCTTGTGGATGTTCAGAATATCTTGGTTGGTGTTTAGAGACTCTTTGTGTTTGAAATATTTCTTAGTAACTTTATCTAGCATTCTTGGCAGCCTTGCACATCCTTGGCAAGGCTCATTCTTATCAGAGACAATTAGTTTAAAGCAGTCTTTTAACCGTGAAGGAACGGAATTTGTAAAGAATCATGAAAAGGTTTTGCTGTTATCTCTGTTTCATGTTTGTTTCCTTGGAACAAGGTTTGGGTCAGAACAACAACTTAAAACTGCTTCACAGGCCTGCAGTGACTGTGACAATCTTGCCTTGGCTTCCAAAATAATACAGCTCAGCCAAACATCAATTGGTTGACTGTTATAATCTCCTTATAAGTAGAAATCTACAATATATAAAAACAAGGTTAATTTGTTGTCAGTTCCATTGGTCACATTGGGACCAAGTGCTCAACACTGGGAAAGTCTCTCAGCCAAATTTTGGAAATGGATATTTAAATGAAATATTCAGTCTGCTCAACTGAAAAACATCCAAATGCAGTTTTAAAGCATTTAATTTGTTTTCGAAAACAATTGCATGCAACATGTGTTGGACATTTTTTTTCTATTTAACTCCTTTATAAACTTTGAATATTTTTACAAGCACATGTTCATTCATCCTGTTTTCATTAAAAAAAAAAAACCTTTATTTTCCTTTAACATTTCTCATATATATTTATAGTATGGAATATTGTGCACAATAGTAGTAATTTGTGTGTGTGTGTGTGTGTGTGTGTGTGTGTGTGTGTGTGTATGTAAATGATTACTATTGTGTACAATATTCCATAATGAACATGCTTTAATGCAGATGTCCATTATCTGTATTTTTGTATTTATTTTAATCAGAGAATTTGCATCACAAAATTTTGGAGAAATGCCAGAATTGAAAAGACAATTACTATTCTGGCAAGTGAAAACTAGGTCATTCATATGAAAATGTCAGTATGCTTTTATTCATTTATTTATTAAATTTCTATGCTGCCCATCTCCCCTACAAGATAACTCTGGGAGGTGTACAAAGTATAGAAACAAGTGAAAAATAGTTAAACTATTAAAATGAATAAACATGCAAATATTATTCAAAACTGTGCTTAAAACCATGCTTCAAGAGCCAAGAGATGGCTGGGATGGGGATGAGATATTATCAAGGTCAGCCCCCTCCAGCAGTCAGCACCTTCCCCAGGGCCCCAGGCCAACCAGCAACATCAAGTTTTGATATCCTTCTGGAAAACCAAAGGGAATGTGGTAGAATATTCCACAGAGTTGGAACCTCAGCAAAAAAGTGTTTTTCCTTAATCCCACCTGTTTCAATACTTTGGCAGACAGGATCCATAGCAGGCCTCTTCTGCTGGCATTTGTTTCTTTATCTGAACCATCTTAAATCACATTAGACAATCTAGCTAAAATGTAACATCTCCTTTTCTGTTTTGATGTATGATTAACCTATCTTTAACATGTATTTAGAAGTGGAAAGTAAAGCATGTCTCTACTTAGTGCTCAACAGAGTAATTCAGATGAAGATTCTGGAAGATGGATTCCTAAAGTCACTCTTTTCATTGTTTTGAATGATTCTGGTTTCTTACTTACTTTTTTTCTTAAGCAATTCAATGCAACAGAAAGCACCATATCACACAAACCAACTAAAGTTTCCAAAAACATATTCAATAAATAAAAAGTCTCAATAATCTGAGGGGGTTGGGGGGAGGGAACAGAAATAATCTGCAACATACAGTGTAAGTGAACAATGATGATGTTAGGCAGACAGGCAGAACACTAGCAGAGTTCACACATGAACACCATCAGAAATTAGAATGAAAATTCCCTAATTAAACTAGTCATGGGCAGACTTAACAATAATTTCAACTAGGAAAGCATCCTAAGAAAGCTAAATCCCAGAGAATTTCTGAAAGCCTGGCATTCAGACAACTCAGCCATCAATAGTACATAAATAATATTTACATACCATTCAAAAGAGACAATCCGAAAGCTAAACCAAACCCCCCCCCCCAAAACATCTCTTTTCTAGCAATCAACATTCAGATAAATAGAGATTAACACCAGGAGGAATACAGAACAATCAATTAGCAAACAATACCCCGAATTTGTAGACTCCACAGTTCTACAAATATTTCCTTCTATTTGTAGACTCCACAATTCTACAAATATTTCCTTCTAGTTGGTAGCTAACATCCATTTAGGCACACATTAAACACTAGTTCACTGATATTTACTATTCTATAGAGAAGAAATTCAATGTATACAAATGTATAGCACAGCAAATTCTCTTTGCCATGTTGGCCATGGCTCTACAGCTACCTAGGGCTGACAGACTGCTGAATGTCAGCTACCTAGGGCTGACAGACTTCTGAATGTCTTTGCCATAGCTCATTTTTAAGGATATCTGTTTCAAGGACGGAGCTGGCATCACAACGATACGGCATGTGATCTTGGAGGTCTGAGATTGCTGCCAATATCTTTGCTCCTGGACGGTCCAATCGGATCTAAACCATCCCGAAGAGACAGTGAATGTAAAGAGTGCATCCTGTTGATCCCAGGGATACTGCAAAGTCCCTGGTAGACCCAGGAGAAGCTCTTTTTGCCAGTGGCAAAGAGGCAGCCATTAAAAAGCTGCTGAAGTTGGGACAGCTCCAAAACGAAAGAGAACGGAAAGAGAGAGCGTGCCAGTTTGGTGAGAACTTTTTCTTTATTTTAAGATTTGAAAGGACACCCTAAGAAAAAGAAAGAATCTGTAAAAGTTTTGACAGAAGTGACTAAGTAGTGATTTTAAACAAGAATGTTAAAGTAATTTTTTTTTTCCTCATTGCTGGATTTTCCACACACGATCTTATATTTTGAAACGGGACTCGTTTTTTCTCTTCTTTCATTTATTTTTTTTCCTCCTTTTTGACTTTATAATATTTTATGCTAGAGACTCCCTTTTAGTTATTTTTTTCAAATATCTTTTTCTTTTTAAAATTGATTCTTATTATATTTTGCTTGGAAAATGAGGGGGAAAGTGAAAGTAAAAGAAACTTTGTAACACTGCCAACTAGAGGCTTGAAAATATTCTATTTCTCTTTTGACCAGACAAAGCTGAGAAAGAACTGAGACTTCTTTTCAAGGACATTACTATTTGATAAGATAGAGGGAAGAGCATGGGAGAGTATTATTGTAGGTGCTATTGATCTAAGAAAAGGAACAAGACAAGGGTTCCCACTATCACCTCTGTTGTTTGTGTTAACCTTGGAAGTGCTAAATAGAAATATTAGAGACGAAAAGAATATAAAACGGATGAAAATTAAAAAGAAAGAATTTAAGTTGCAAGCATTTGCAGATGATTTGGTTTTCATTTTAGAAGACCCACTAGAAACAGCATCAAAATTGATAGAAAAGATAGAGACATATGGGAAGGTGGCTGGTTTGAAAATAAGACAAAGGTCTTGACAAAGAATATGCTATCAAGACAAAAGGAAGAACTGGCAGATCTACTGAAAATTCAGGTCACGAATAAGATCAAGTACTTGGGGATATACCTGACAGCAAGATGCAGTACATTAAAAGAGAATAATTATATCAAACTTAAGCAGCACATAGCGCTAGATTTGGCAAAATGGGAAAATTTACAACTATCATTAATAGGGAGAATATCAACAATCAAGATGAATATATTACCCAGACTTTTATATTTGTTCCAAATAATTCCAATTCCAATTAGGCTTGGAAAAGATTACTTTAAAGATTTAAATAAAATCGTGTTGAAATATATATATGGCAAGGTAATAAAGTTAAAACTTTTGCAAGATGCTAGAATAAGAGGAGGATTTGGTTTGCCTAATTGGGAGTTGTGTTACCAAGCTACAATTTTGATGTGGGTGAAGGAATGGATAACACTAAGAACACTAGATTGTTGACATTAGAAGGACATGATCTGTTGTTGGGATAGCATGCTTTTCTATGGTATAAAGGAACTAAAACACAGGGGTATTTTAGAAGACATTATATACAGAAGTCTCTGTGGTTTAACTGGGAGAAGACTAAAAGACAATGTTATTTGAAAATTCCAGTCTGCTATCAACTATTGAAGCATTTTCTTATCCTATAATATACAAAAAGGAACAAACAGGTATGGTGAAATATTGAATGAAAAGGGTGAACTTAAATCTATACAAAAACTAGAGGAACAATGTATAAAGATGAATTGGTTTTCATATGCGCAAATACATTCAAGGTATGATAAAGATGCTAAAACAGAAGGTTTCTATGATAAATTGACTGATTTAGATAAGATTTTGACAAGTACTGTTGAAAAGGTGATTTAAAAAATGTATGGATATTTATTAGAAATTAAACTGGAAAAAGAACAAGTAAAAGAAACTATGATTGCTTGGGGGAAGAATTTTGGATATGGGATTGATCTAGAGAAATGGCAAAAATTGTGATCTCAAAATTATAAAATGACAATGTCAACAGCATATAAAGAAAATTTGTATAAGATGTTTTACAGGTGGCATTTCCCCCTGACAAGAATAGCAAGAATGTTCAAGAATAAATCCGAAAAATGTTGGAAATGTCATCAGACACCTGGCTCATATTACCATATGTAGTGGACATGTGTTGATGCCAAAAACTATTGGACTAAAATCCACATGTGGTTGGAAAAAATGACAAAAAAGCATATAGATTTGAAACCAGAGATATTTTTATTGCGAATTTTACCTGAAATATGTAGTAAAGACTTGAAATACTTGATTGTAAATGTATTAACAGCGGCTAGGATTGTATTTGCTAAAAACTGGAAAAATGAGAAAACACCATCACAGGAGGAAATCATTAAGAAAATATTGGAATGTGCTGAAATGAATAGATTGACATTTGAAATTAGAGAACAAGATGATAAACAATTTTATAAAATATGGGATCTATTCTATCAATGGTTAGACAATAAAATATAGTAATGAAATATGTAGACTCTCAGAAAATAATAAATGTATAAAGATGTATTCTTTTCTTATTATATCTACAAAATGATTCTAGGATAGATTTGGGATGATAATATGAACCGTCATTAAAACAAATTAAGTAAAATATAATTATTTTGTAAAACATGAATGAATAAAAGTATAGTCAAATGATTGATTAATAATGACATTAGTGTATTTAATATTTGATTGAAAATATGAGAGTATATAAAATGTAATTGTAATTGAAGACTATGAAATGGATGCACAAAACAATTTGTAAACCAACCAGCACACTGTATGTATATATATGGAAAATGGTTTGATGTTTTTATGTTTTGTTTATTTATGTTTGATTTAAAAACCAATAAAAATTAAAAAAAAGGATATCTGTTTCACAGATAGGGCAATAAGGCTTCCAATGAAAGGTGAGACACTGTTCTATTTTTTCCCAGATGCAAGGCATTCTGAATTACCCAATATTGTCTAGTATCAGAGCTTGAATAATTTAGAATGACAGGCGTAGAAAGAATCAAAGCATCAGTCCTGTTTCCATTAGGTAATATAGTCTTCCAGAAAATGATTTGGTAAAATAATTAGTGGGCAGATAATATTGTTCCCAAAGAAGACTTTGAAGCAGAGAATGAGAGAGGGAAGGGAAAGGATTTGGTTTTTTTTCTTTTCTTCCCTATATTGACAACTAAGAGATTTAATCAAGAAATCAGCAAAAATCCACTTTGATATTAACAGGTATTGAAGCTGAAAATAAAATGTCAAAGGGATAATAAAGATTTCTGGATTCTCAAAAACTTTTAAAAGAAGGAAAAAAACAAAAGGGTGGGATCTGGAAAAGGGGAGGAGACTGCCTGGAAGTGAAAGGAATTAACAGTGAAACTTTAACAAGATTCCTAAAAGATACATTTTAACTGAAACTTTGTAACAAGAGGACCTCAGGAAGAGAAAGTGGAAAAAAGAAGCAAGAAGAAACAGTTTTGAATTATTTGGATTACTTGGTGATTTTTGGATTTTTGGCTATTGGATCTAAAAGACTAAAATTAATTGGATAGTTGTTTAAAAGTTTTTAAAATGGGATCACTCTTGGAAGAATTGAGAATGGAACTTAAAAAACAGAAATAAGATGCACAAGAAGGAAGAGGTTCTTTTGGCTTCATATTTCAATTTTTAGAAATGGAGATCCTGAACTATGAGAAACATCAAGAAATGCCCATAGAACAATAAGGATGGGACAAAGAAGAAGCTATCTTCAATGACCAAGTATTTCTATGTGGGCAAAAGAAAGGAAAGGGGGGAAAGAGAGTGAAAAATTTAAGATTTGAAAAAACAACCCCCAAAAAGAATAGTTTGAAAGGTAATTATAACATTGGGAAGAAACAGAAGAGAGGATTACATAAGAGAGAATCAGAATTAGAGAGAGAAGGGGTCAAAAAGGGAAGGGAGGAGAAGAGGGAAAGGAAAAGAAATTATAAAGGACAGAAACAGGACATAGAGAAACAGGGAAAACGTACATGGCACAGAGATAATGGGTGAAAACTTAATTGAAAGGGGGATTCTGCAAGGGTACATAAGATAGTATTGTTATATTAGAAATAGAAATAAACTTTGAAAATATGAAACAAGTGTGATTAAAATGATAGATAAAGTACTCATTGTAATGGAATGGAATGTTTAATAAATAAATGAAATAAAGAAAATGAGGGAATGAAGTTAGGAAAGGAGGGGAATATTTTAATTATTATAAATCTGTTATAAAAATTTAAGTGAAGAGAAATATGAAAGAAACATGAAAAAATTATGGAAATATTATGAATGTTCCTAGAAGTATGATATCCTGTTGAAAAGGAATGTTAAAGATGTCAAAGATTATAACTAACATTAATGATAGAGCTGAATTGGAATAGAATAAGTATTTTATTTATTGTTATATATATATATTTTTCGCTTTAAGAACTTAGTGCGTATTTTAAGAATGTACCAAGCACAATTCAACTGGAAGTTATGTGTTATCTTGTATGTTATAATTGCAAAGGCATAAACTGAAGTTTAAATAAGAGTTGAATGGATAAAAATTAAAAGATACAAAAAGTTGTCATACTCCAATTAGTAACTACAGGGGAAAATTTTGTTTAATGAGAAAAGAAAATATGAAATTGAAACAGGACAGACAAAAGTATAAATATGATGACTAGAAAGGTATTGAAACTTAGAAATATATATATGTGTGTGTGTGTGTGTGTGTGTGTTTTCTTAAGTTTTCACGGGTACTTACATGTATGGCATTCAGCTTTGTTCGGGTATTTTCCCACGTCATTGTAATTGTGCTTTTAAAGTTGTAGCAACGTTTTGGCAGAATCTCATCTGCCATCATCAGGCTTCTGTATAGTGTTCACTGTATAGTAACTGTAAAAGTTACACTATACAGAAGCCTGATGATGGCAGATGAGATTCTGCCGAAATGTTGCTACAACTTTAAAAGCACAACTACAATGACGTGGGAAAATACCCGAACAAAGCTGAATGCCATACATGTAAGTACCCGCGAAAACCTAAGAAATATATATATATGTTATTAAGAAAATGTTTAAATAGTAATAAGATATGGAATAGAACACAAAGATGAATATGAGATTGAATTTGTGTCTGTATGGAGAAGTGATAACCTGGGAGCATGCTATTCTCATAAAAAGAAATTTTACTTGTATTATGTTTTGTGAAAACCCAAATAATTTTTTTAATAAAAAAATATATTGGAATACTGCTATCCTGGTCCTTCTCTTTACTAGACAAGCCAAGTTCAGTTCCCGTAACCGTTCTTCGTATGTTTTAGTCTCCAGTCCTCTAATCATCCTGGTTGCTCTTCTCTGTACTTTTTCTAGAGTCTCAACATCTTTTTTATAATGTGGTAAACAAAACTGGATACAGTACTCTAGGTGTGGTCTTACTAAGGCTTTATAGTACCTCCCCTGATCTTGATTGCATTCCTATGTTAATATAACTTAGGATTGCATTAGCTTTTTTGGCTGCTGCTGCACACTGCTGGCTCATGTTTAGCTGGTTGTCCACTAAGACTCCAAGATCCCTCTCACAGATACTGCTATTGATCTTGGTTTCACCCAGTCTATATGTGTACTTTTGGTTTTTCTTGCCTAAGTATAGGACTTTACTTTTCCCTACGTTGAATTTTGTTTTGTTCGATATGGCCCAGTGTTCTAGTCTGTCAAGATCCATCTGGAACTTGAGCCTATCTTCTTGGGTGTTAGCTATTCCTGCCAGCTTAGTATCATCTGCAAATTTGGTAAGTTCCCCTTCTATTCCCTCATCTAAGTCGTTAATGAAGATATTGAAGAGTACTGGGCCTAGGATGGAACCTTGTGGCCCCCCACTGCTTACTTCCCTCCATGTAGACTTACACCCATTAAGGACTACACATTGAGTATGTGGTTAGTGGTGGACAATAGCCCAATTCTGACAGCCTGCTAAATCTGATGTATGTAATTTTTTTATCAGGGCAGAGCAGTTGAACACAAACCAAATGATTTGCGTATATTTTTTGAATTAGGTCATCAGTTCTACATACAACAGCAAGCTGTACATAATTAACATTTTGTATAGCAAACATAAACATAGCTGATGAGACAGTTTCTGTTGATGCATAATGCCAGTTTGTACATTTCTTTCAAAACAGGTCTCAAAACCCAAAGAACAATCTTACAAAAACTGCAAATCCAGATATATACTTTATTTCTTACCATCAAGCTTTACAATTTCCAAGAGAAAAATAGAAGATCTGAGCAAACATTTTAAAGTTCTTATATATTTTTGTTGATGAAGACGCTAGGTAACAGTATATTGCCTAACCAAGTTTTTCAGAGATGATGGGAAAGTCATTTGATTTAAAAAAAAAAACAAATTTTCATTTTTGGAGCTGAGAAATCTAAAGTGTCTGAAAAGACAAGAAAAAAATTTTGTTTTCTGAATTGAAAGTACAGGAAAGTGGAAGGAAGTTTATTTATAATAGATTTTTGGAACAAAAGTGTCTGCAACATACAGGAATTTTGGTATATCACTGACATAGAGATTAAAAAGCTGCCATCAATACTATGTAAAGAGTCAGGATAAAATCAAATTTGAACTTATTTGCTGTTTCTAGTGGGAAGTTTATCTACTGAAAATTTTCTCAGTGAATGACAGATGGTTTTATGGTGTTACGGAACTTTGGTAGTAGAGAAATTAGATTCTTCAAATCTGGGCCTGTTCTGAATTCAGAAATAGATAATGACTTGGTATCAGAATTGGCCCAATTAAGTTTTCTGTTCTGCTTCACTTCGAGGTTAGTTACTGTCTTGTCATCATAACCAAGTATCAGATCAGTCTTGGAAATGGACTGTGATTGCTTCATATTGCTATCCTTCCTCACATGGCCTTGGTAGTGAAAGGATATTCATTATCATAATGAATATTATAAATAATAACAAAGGGCCTTGCTGAAGTGATCAGCAGCAGCACGACATGACAAATTTAAACACTGGTATTAACAATTATACAATGTCTCAAGATTCAGTTTGTCTCCTTCACTGAGTTGTCTCTGTATCGTTATACGTACAATCTTGTCCTCTGCAAATCTCCAAGGATTCTACATAATAATTACTTCTATGGCTTCTGTGACTAAAGCAATATCTATAGTTTTGTAAGTTTATTCAGAGGATGGGTGACATCCAAAGCATTCATAGGAGCTAAAAATATTTGCAGAAGTTCATGCATGTCTTACGAGGATATTGCTAGAATTTTAATAATGGAATAACTTCTCTAATGGTTCTGTCAATCTGGAATGTGCTGCCAACATGTGAGCCCAAACATGTGAGAAACTGTTCTAGCAATTCCCTTTGCTGTTGATCCAGCAGATCAAAGGTCTCCTACCTTCTCCTATAATCAGTTTTATGGTCAAATATTACCACAGTGAGGTAAATTGCAATGGAGAAAGTCAGGCTGTAGCCAGGAAGTTTATTTCATCAAGATCAAAAGCTTTTCCTATTTGAGCTGAAATATGAGTCAGTCTAATATTGCCTCAGGTCCTAATCTTTTTAAGTTTTCTCGCTGCAAAGAAGGATAAAAAGGATGATTTTTTTAAAGGGTAGATAGGATGTAACCCCAAATGAATCAGACATAGGAAATATAAGAAAGATAAATATAGACTGAATTTAGAAGTAGATTCTAGTGTGAAATCACACAGTGATTAATGAAGAAAACCATTCATTAAAAAGATGTGGGAATATACATAATATACATAATAAATAACAAATTCAGTGTCTTGTTGGTTACTCATGTTTCCTCAAGGCATGATCAAAGGATAGTGAGAGAATATGGTATTTGTTTATTTAACCATCAAAAGAATTGTCAGACATAACTAATGCAAATATCCTTCTGCTAAATCTATCACTGTCTTGTTACAAATATTACAATCAACCATGCAAATGACAAGGCTGAAAGGATGAATAACCTTAGTTTAGAAGGAATCTTACACTTTTAATATCATTTTATTCAATACTTGGTTAGAGTCAATTTATTTTATTTGTGTCTTCAAGTCACTCCTGAACAAGAAGGACTAGGAGACATGATAATAGTGTTCCAATATCTCAGGGGCTGCCACAAAGAAGAAGGAGTCAAGCTATTCTCCAAAGCACCTGAGGGCAGGACAAGAAGCAATGGGTAGAAACTTAATCAAGGAGAGAAACATCTTAGAACAAAGGATAAATTTCCTCACAGTTAGAAGAGTAATCAGTGGAACAATTTGCCTCCAGAAGTTGTGAATGCTCCAACACTGGAAATTTTTAGAAAGATGTTGAATAACCATTTGTCTGAAGTGGTGTAGGGTTTCCTGCCTAGGCAGGGGGTCTATTCTATTCTATTCTATTCTATTCTATTCTATTCTATTCTAAAGTCTTTGCAGTTTTCTTGGTAAGTTTTCAGAATTGGTTTGCTCTTGCCTGCCTCCTAGGGCTGAGAGAGAGTGTCTGGTCCAAGGTCACCCAGCTATCTTGGTGCTTAAGGCCAGACTAGAACTCACAATTTCCCAGACTTTAGGATGGTAGCTTAACAAAAATGGCTTTTTAGTTTATGGTCAAACCCTAAGTCACACTGGAAGTCCAATTTATGAAAGAGAGAACCAAACCAGTTAACAGTAAAAAAGTAATAGTCAGGTTTTGCTCTGATAAAACATTTTAGATTATAAAACAAGAGAAGTAAATCCTTACCCTTTGCTATGAGTGTTTCCTTGTCAAATATAAATGAATTTTAAAAATGAAGATCAGATGAATTATGTTAATTTCAAGTTACAATTATTTTCAGACTTTAGGAATAAAACTCAGGTATGCTTTCACTGATTAGTAACTTATTAAATACATATTTTCTATTCCCCCCCCCCCAAACTTCTCTTAATAGCAATAGCACTGAGGCTTATATACTGTATCATAGTGCTTTACAGCGCTCTCTAAGCAGTTTACAGAGTCAGCATATTGCCTGCAACAATCTGGGTCCTCATTTTATCAACCTTGGAAGGATGGAAGGACCTTGAGCTTTGTAGAATCAAACTCCTGGAGTGAGCAGTAAGTTAGCCTGCAGTACTGCATTCTAGTCATTGCACCACCATACATCTTCTCTTTAATACATATTTTGGTATTTATTAAACACTTTCAAGAAGCAAGTAAGGAATATGGAGACCACTCAATTATTATTCTTTGAGAAGAGTTGCCTTTTCCTTTACCATTGATAATTCAGAATTACTCAGAAGTGAAATTGGCTTAATAAATAACAACAAAATACCACTGAGGACTTAGGGAAAAAAAATGTTTTATTCCGTCTATAAAGTACAAATGAAACATTATTTAACATCAAATTCCTATTGAAATTAATAACCTTATTTCTACTATATTAACTAAGATATATTCCTATGTACCTGTACATAAACCTGAAATTGGAGTAACAAGCAATGAAATCAAACTACTTGATACTTACTCTAAGTGGTTGGGATAATTTGTTAGTTAGTTTCACTTCCAAATTTTAGATGTGATGGCAGATCTTTGCATCTGTTCACAACCAACAGCAAAGATTGCCCAAGATTTCAGGTTGGCTGCCACATTGCAAGGACCAAGTTGCTCACTGATCTTCAGTATCACATTTTGCAAAAAGATCAATATTACTCTGAACATCTATACTGCTGCTAAAATTAGTAAACAAGTCAACATAAAAATTAAAAATCACAAGCCTGGCATAACACCCAGTAACTGTTTTTAGGACTAGCATTTTCTCATTGGGCAAAATGAAAAAAGTAACAATTCTCATCTATTTATACTTAATAAGAGCTAAACAATTAAACACTTTAAAATATGCATCTCTGTTTGGCTTATTTATAAAAAATGGACTCTATTTGGCAAGAACTATAAGAATAAAATTAGAGTCAATGCAGGAATTTATTCAGCTTTAAATATAGAATCATTTAATTTGATCAGGTTGCCAACATCTGATGGATAACAGAAAAAGCTTCTCTCAAATGTTGTTTTGTAACTGTGTGGAGCGTAATAAATTGTTAATAGCCCTTGAAAATATGGGTGCATTCCTGTAGTAGTAATAACAAAGTTTAAATATTTTGGACATAACATATAAAAACTAGAATCATTAGAGAATATTCGAAAGCTTGGAAAATGGAAGGCAATTGAAAAAATAAGCTGATTGTCAGGCTACAGAACTTTTCCCCATTCAATTAACAAGAATGAACTTCTGAACACCATATCAACAACGTATCAAAAGGAATCCTTTATTGAGATGAGACAATTCATGCAGGAATTCAAAGCAGTGTCTAAGATTTCTCAGGCATACAGAGATAGATAAGGGAGTTTAGAACCTCTCCCCTTATCTCAATGTGTATTTAGTGAAACAAAAGCCAGTATGTTAATTTCCCCCCACCCCTTTTGTAGAAACAATCTTTTTCACAGTTTCCCAGGGCATACCTAATTTCCCCCCACCCCCTTTTCAGAACGAACTTTTCCAGAGGTTCCCAGGACACATCTCGTTGTGGAATTTTTATGGTCTTCTCATCTCCTGGCTGTACCTCTCAAAGGTGATAGGTTCCGCCCATCTGGGTTTCCTCCTTCCATTGTATCATGTGTGGGTTATATAAATTCGATAAATATACTCAGGTTACATCAGGTTACATCAAGAAAGGATTTCTTTATCAGTCTCCCCCCCCACCCTTTTCTTCTTCCACTGAAGAAATGACAGGATACACAGATCTGACACTGATAGTAGACAAGGATATTAGATGTGATCACCAATGACATTAACATAAGCTTACAAGGGCATGGGGGAGTTAAAGTGGGCTGCTCTTGAAGAAGGTAACCTTGGTGTATTATGATAGTGACAGATTCCAGCCCATTGTGCTTCGCCTCAAGGCCTGATAATAAGAACTTCAGTAGGCTTACCTTTTGCCTGGTATGCTTCTGAATTCAGGGTTGGTTTGCACTAAGGTCTTCCTCACCCATATGTAACAGTGGATGAAAAAACCAACCTCACATGGATTATTAGGACCATACTGGGTTTGGGAGCTGGGGGTGGGGATTTCACTTCTCAGAAATATCCCCACCTGTGTTTCAGGTGTGGGATCAATGAAGCTCCAGGGTAGAGATGGAATGAACATTATCACTTGAAAGACTCTGGAAGTTTCTGGAGGGGTGTTTCATAGACAACCAGATGTGAAACCCTATTTGTAAAGTTGAGTTGTAGGCATGAGATGTGACCTGATACTTATGTAGAAACTCCTCTGCTATATGGCAGCTTCTCTGTGGCTAAATTGGAGTTCCCTTATGGTTTAGAGGACTTCAATCAACCTTCACTTGACCCAGGATAAGAGATGGCTCAAGAGTTGTGGCCACTGGCGATATGGAAGTACCCCCTATAGTCACAAGTTAGATGTCTTTAATTTTTTAATCTCAGGATCGTGGTTGTGGGATCTGGAGTTAGGGAATGCTGTCATTAGTCATTTATCATTATCACTCCCTGTTAGTCCTGAAGTTTTTTATGGCTCCTCACTGCCTTTTAAGTGGTCATATAAATTAGATTGAGAAATAACTGAGTAAAATATTTCTCAAGCATAAATCAGAAGCAGAACATACTTTACTGCTAGAATAAAGTTTGGAATTAAAATACATAAAGATGAGGGATCCTTGGTGTTGAGTTTGCTTGTTTTCTTGCAGACATTTGATTACCCAACTAGGTAACATTACCAGTGTTAGTAAGAAGTGTGATTGCTGTCCTTACTAGCAAGAACAGCAAACCACACTCTTTACTAGCACTGGTGATGTTATCTAGTTTGGGTAATGAAACATCTGCAAGAAAACATGCAAGCTCAGAGAGCATCAACGACCCCTCATGTCAACTCTGAGTTACAAATATTCTCCCTTGTTGATATATAAAGATGCTGATATGAAAGAACAATAAGATTGTGTAGAAAACATATATTAAAACAAACAGCTGATTCCCATGGACCTTTTCATGTAGAGTTTTATAAATCAAAGTTTTAAAAAAGGCTTGAAAAATTAAGTTATAATTTTGTTATTATTATTCTCATCTTCATCAGTTTATATTCTGCTTCTTTTCAGGACAGACATTGATTATTTAGCAACCTGAGATGCCAAAAGCTACATATGGCTTACAAAAAAGTCCTGGAGACAGCCCTTATAAACCTGCAAAACTTGCTACAAAATTGCAAACAGTAATATGACAGCATGGAAAAATGAGTGACTACATGATTGGCAAATAATCCTATTACACTTAAATTTATTTTAATGTGAAATGTAAATGAAATCAAGTCAAGGTTAATTTTTGTTCCGGTCTTACTCATTAAATTTTGGAATGTAGCCAGATATTAAGTACAACACTCAGCCTAGAAAAATAAGCTGGGGGTTAAATGGCATATATAGGAGTGAACCTGTATACTGCAATAAACATTTTTTGCATTCCCATAATACTTTTATAATATAGTCATTATGGGTAGGACAAAAATCATGTCAAATTCAAGATAATTCAGGCAGACCAAGTACTTGTGTTAGATATTAGCTAAAATTATCTCCCAAAATAGTGTCCAAGATAATGTATCACTAGGCTCAGTAATTCCCACTATTCATCACCAGTCTCAGTAAACACGGAGGTCACTGTCATATATCAAATTTGAAATGAATAACAAACCTTCCAACAATTCTGATACAAATAATAGATATTTTTATATACTGTGGGAGAAATACTACAGTTCTCAATTGTAGCATATGTGCTTTTCTCTTCTACCAAGCACACATTTTTCTACATTGCAAAAAAATTATTTTTGCCTGATTATCATGCATTCACTTTTAGATCACCTTTTTACATTATATTCTGATCCATATCTTAAAATAAATTAGGCCTCATGGTACCATTTTGTTTACATTCACACTCTGACCATGCAGATTATTTTTAGGTAGTTTTCCCTTGAAACTGAAAGTACCACTTCCAAGGTGTAGACAGTAAGGAAGATGACCTTGACAGAGATATGCAAGATCTATTGCTAGAGAGATAAGAAGTGAAAAATATTTTAAGTTTACAACTGCAGAGAATGAAGATGATAGGAATAGGTAAGATTTGTCACCAAAACAACAAGAGGAAGAACACGTTTTAAGTCCACAAGAAGCCAAAAATCTGCAGAATAGGCTTAGATAGGCTCACTGAAGTATGGGGAGGGGTAGTGTGATACAATTCAATCAGAGTTGCAAGATCTTCATATTTTAGCCATAAAATCCAATAAAAATATGTTTAGCTTTCCCATGGAGTTGACTTCTTGGTTTGATCTACCTAGTGGAACTAACATCTGGGCCATTGACACTAAAGGAATGCTGTGGTTCTCTTGGCTCATGTATTCAGCTACCAGTCATATATGTACTGGACTAAATGCCTTAATGTTTTAGCGCTAGCTGTTATGTTAACTATTTTAGTGTGGTATGTAATTTGCCTGTTTAGGAAGGATGCAGAAGTGGGATAGGAAAATGTGGGTTGAAATCCCATATGCTCTGTGGCAATATTTCTCAACTTCAACAACTTTGAGATTACAGTTTAGGCTTGACTGAGGAATAATTTGTCAAATATACAGTATTTCTATGAAGCACTAGGATCTTTATTCATCCTAGGCTAGGATCAAGTATATAAACCATAGTAACCAAGTCCATAGTAATTTCAGCAGTTTCAAAAGAAATGCATAACAATATGTTCATTGACTAACTGATATTAATCTTGATTATGGTACCTGATTTTCAGTTAAAATACCAGATAGTAGTACTCTTCTTTGGTCAAAGTACACTCCATGAACTAAACTGTAATTGATGAACTTGACTTTGATGGCTTCTGAAAGTGTATTAAAAGTGGCTCTCATGTCAAATATATGTTATGAACCAACCTTCTTCTTCTTTATTTAATGGGTAATCTCCATGCTTACTGTAATTATTATTAAGGAGCTTTTCAGATCAATACATCCTAAGACTCACCCATAATTAAATGAAAAGAAATAGTTACACAAAGATAAGGCCTGTTGTATGAAATTCTACCTGATAGAATATATTATTTTATTTTAGATCTATCATTGAATTAGAGTGTTCTCTCTCTTTCTGAAAGTTTGTAGGGACACCTATGATGATAAACTTTGAAAGTCAAATTTAGGAGGAAATGGGAAAAGAAAAGAACTTCGTGTTATAAATTTGTGCCAATACCATAAGGCAGCTCACCAACCATAGCTCCCAATAAATAGTCCCAATGATTACATGTGGTGGAGAAATGTGGGAGATATATAAACACCCCCTTACTCGAACAGATACAATGTACTTTTCTGGAATGTATCTTGGGGGTGTATAAGTATGCTCCAGTTCCAGGAGTAAGAGTAGAGTTGGATACCCAAAGCTATTTAGTCTTTGAAGTTTTTCAATTACTGCATTGAAAATCCTATCTGTGGAACCAGATAGAGTACCCAAATTGTGTTTCAAAGAGGAGCTCCTCACACTTTCAAATGCCACCTCACAACATGGATTCTCTAACCAATTCCCAGTCCAACCAGATCTAAAGGCCAAAGAAACTTTCAAATGAAGAGTCATTGATGTGGCTACTGGAGAGGACACAGCAACATTTAAATATGTTAAGTCTTTGAAGTGGCTGTTCCAACACATGTCATATCAGTCTCCCAGTGAGAAAACTATTCAACAACATATATGCTTCAACATCTCAGAACAGCTTTTTCTAGAGCTCATTTTGAATAATTAGACTCGATGGTAAGAGACTTGGGAGATTTTAGTAAGTTCTATTTAAAGAAAACCTGTGCATTTGTAGAGCACCAGACTTTGAAGACATTGGACACATTCTTTTTCACTGCAAAATATACTTTGCAGAAAGGGCTGCTTACTTACATTCTTACTTAAAAACTGAAAAATACTGGGGCACTTGGGAGAAAGTGTATTATTTTTTGCAAGGAACAAAGTAAGATTGCACTCTTTATTTCAAGAGGACAGAATATTTAGATTGGATTGGGGTTAATGATAATAGGGACATGTCTATAGAGATTCTCAGTTTTCAGGTTATGGTTGTTCCAAAGGTGCTTTTTTTCAAGACATAACTGGACTTTCTGGTTTTTCTTTGAAGACCTTTTGCTTCTCATCCAAGAAGCTTCGTCAGCTCTGTCTGTAAAGGAGTATAAATCCTTCCATTCAACACCATCCAGTCAGAGCTGAAAATGCTTCTTGGATGAGAAGCAAATGTCTTCAAAGAAAAACTAGTAAGTCCAGTTGCCTCTTGAAAAAAAAGCACCTTCGGGATAATAGGGACAGCTTACTATGAACATGTCCTGTTTTTATCTTTGTATATCTTTGTATTAGTTTTATATTTTTATATGGTCAAATGACTAAATAGAGTTTCTATTCTTTAATATATCAAATGAGAGAAGCTTTAAACATATTTACCTGCTGACATATTCCATCAAAATAAATTCATCAGTTGTGTGAAAAAACAAGATTCAAAACAACATTAGTTTAAATTAGTAAGCTTTCAATTCAGTTTGTTACTCTATGTTACAGAGAACACTTAGCTAAAACATTTTTTCCAGCAACCATGCATATTAAACTTAATTGGCTTTCCTTAGACCAAGAAGGAAGGAGATAATTCTATTCTATTTATTAGCTCTTTTAAAAAATAGATATAAGAAATAATATGCAGACTCAAAAAGTGAAAACAAGTTTATGTCATTTAGTTCATTCATTGTGGTCTTCTCACATTACCTTTTAAAAGACAGCAAAACAGTCTAAGAGTACTTTCATACCAATAGACAATTTATATTCCTTTCTTATAGTAATAGAATTTACAATCATCAATTGAAATTAAATAGTTTTTGATAAAATATGTCAATTTTCTTATACAACTCCTCATAATTTTGACATCTGACAGTCAATAATTCAAATGATTTCTAAAACAATCTCCATAAAAGAGGATAGTGCTATAAATGATTATACATATGTATCTGCCTAATCAATGTACTAAAATTCTCATCGTCATAACCTTTTAACTGGGCAAAAAAGTGAATTATAGGGCAACAATTTTTGAACCAATCTACATCAAATGAGCTAACCTTCAGAATGCATCCAAAATCCAGGATCTATGACTTCCAAGAGAATGAAATTTATGAGACAGTTGTGGCTGCTTCAGTGTTACTGGCTGTTGTTACATTATCTTTATTTTCAACATTCCATGACAGCTGCCCACCCAGTTTCATAATTCATTCCCCATCCAGCAGCAGACACTTACCTGCCTGAAGGGAAAAGGAAAAGAAGGGAGGAAGGAAGGGAGGAGACAAAGAAAACACTGCATATTCTTCCTAGCCCATGCCACAATCTGCATTTGCTGCCCCCTCATGACTTCCTAACCGATGCCAACAGCCTGGATCCCTGACCTGCACAGTACCTCTTGTGCACTTCCACATCCTTCCTGAATTGTGCTATCCCTTCACACACCTTTCCTGAACTGGACTTCACCCTTGCACATCTTCTCTAACTACACCCCTCCCCCAGGCCTTCCCTGACCCATAAAACATCTCTTGGGAATCTCCACATAACTTTTAAGAACTCATTCTGCTGCCATTCCTGACTTACATGGCACTTTTTGTACTCTTTCCAACCTATATCACTCAGACCCACAGGTGGCAAGGCACCTCTCACACATCACCATGTATTCTTCTTGACCCATGCTACCCCTCTTCACATCACCCAACCTGCACAGTACCTTTTGCACACCCCCAAGCATCCTTCCCAACCTAAATCACTCACCTGTGTGTACTCCCTGGCCTTTGTGGCATCTCTGGCATATATTTTTCACAATCACATGAAATCACATGAAATCACATGAATCCTCTCATGAACTCCCACATACTATTCCTGACCCACACTCCTACACTCTGCCCCTCTCTGACTTGACATCAATCACTTATCTGCTTGTTGGCCTTTGATGTGCAACTTCTTGCTGGTTTCCCCACTGTCTTTCTTCCTGCGACCTCTCCATAAACAAGGACAGACAAGGAGGGAAGGAGGAATTCTGATACTTCCTGCCAGCTTCTCACAAAGAAACTCAATGAGGAAGCTTGCAGGAAGTTGGAAGTTGCTTGTGCTCCTACAGTTTTTTGCCCACTTTATTTAGGAAAAGAAATATTTCTGAAACAATGACATAACATGACAAGGGTTGTCTAGTATCTTCTAAATCAAAGGCTCCATATCTTGAACATGAGCAGCTAGCAAGCAGTGGTGGAAATGAGCAATTGTAGAAATTGAATATCATCTTCCTATCACTGCTTGACTATGTATTAGAAAATGCTAAGCTATATGAATTGGATCCAGAGGGAGAGGGGGAGGGGGAAGGGAAAACACAAGTTTTCATGTTTACATAATTTAGCTACATATACATCAATGATTGCCAATTACCATCCATTAATTTAGGCACTTTGCAGGTGTATTAGGGCTAATTAAGGACTAATTAAGACTACATGCCAGCATGGACTATCCAAAACTAATCCCAATTTGGCATATTTTCCAATGAACACATATGGGGACTCTATTATTCTGACGAAACTAAAGTGATCTTCTATTACAAATTCTGGATTCCAACAGATGAAAATTCAAATTACCCTAATGTGAAAAAAAAATCATAATACAGAAATATATGTGGAGAAACTCATAAAAGACACCCAATTGGTTGGAGGCTGTCATATCTTCAATTATTTTTTAATCTGCATAAAATCATTTTCTACATATTCTTCTTGTGATGGAAACATTTCATGAGCAGATTTATTGTTTATTGTTAGATTGTAGGCCTGGTAGGGAGGTTGGTATGCCTGTCAGCCTGTAGCAATCCAAATGATTGGGTACATCTAATGCATTCCAAGGACTATGGCATTGTTATTATAGAAACACTGTGTTTATTTACTGTATTTATAAACTTCATCAGTCAAAGTGACCAAGTCTAAGTAGTAATGAAAAACAGCAGCTAAAATCAGCTAGACAGCAAAGAAAGTAAAGTACTATAGTACACAGTAAGGAAAGTAAAATATATATTACAGTTTAAAACTTTACAATTAATACAAGAACTCTGTGGCATTCATATGCTACCTATCTGAGAGTTCTTCATTTGATATTAAAGAATCCCATTTCCCTATCTTCCCCCAGAACTGAGGCTATTGTTCCTTTTTCTGTTGTACTCAAGGCATTTGAAATCCAGAATAATTTTAAGAGCATTTCTGCCCAATACCAAATAACTTATTTAATTACAGAGGTTATAATAAATCCCTCTCCCCCGTGGCTGTACTGTAAGCCAGGTAATAACAATAAGCCAAAATCACACATTCATTTTCAAGTACCGAAACTCTCACATGGGAATCATTACCCCATTACTTGAAATCTATTAAGCTCATTCAGAATTTATGCTTTTTTTCTCTCTTTAAATATTGCTACATGACCTTCAGTTACAATGGCAGCTCACATAACATTTGCCCTTAATGTCAAACCACTCATTCCTGAAACAACACTCATTATGCAGTTCCATCATTACATTAATTTTTCCTGCTATTTGGCCATTTATTTCACTTTTATTTCTTTCACTCGTACCATCTCTAATATTAGCTGTAACCTTCCTGGAGTTTGGAAAGCTAGTCTGAAACTATTTTCAATATTCTTTTGTCAGTGGAAATAAAATTGTAAGTGACTAAATATATGTCAGTTGGAAAGCATTTCCATAGACAACTTTTTCAGTTAAGATACTTTGTTTTATTAATGTCTTCTTCATGAATTCTCATCTGACAACCTGGCTCCTTTAGGCACTAGGTAAAAACTAAATTATTTGTTCAGTCTTGATTTCAATTTTGACTTAGCCTAATGTTTCTTGGATTTTAAAGTATCTTTTAACATTTTACCATTCATCATTATTATGATGACTAGTTCTCATTATTACGACTAGTTCTCATTTCACTTTGTTGACAGCTCTGGTTCCCTCTTTGCAGTTAGAAAATAAGATGTCAAAATGTATAATAGATTAATAGGCAATTTCTGAGAGAAATTAGGAAATGAGGTTCACTTATTTACTATCCTTTAAAAAGCTCCATTGCCTTTACAAGTAAGATGGCTCGTTCTAAATTAGAGGTCTCCAAACTTGGCAACTTTGAGACTTGTGGACTTCAACTCCCCGAATTCTCCAGCTGACTGGAGAAATCTGGGAGTTGAGGTTCACAAGTCTTAAAGTTGTCAAGTTTGAGGACCTCGTTCTAAATACATAAATGTGTAACAGAAGATTACGCTCAAAACTATTGTACTCTACCAAGACTTTCAAGAAAATTATGATGAATTGAAGGCAGTTCTGTGAGAGTGAAGCCAACAGCCATGCAAAGACCAAAGACATGAATAGCCATCTTACTTGTAAAGGCATGGGAGCCTTTTAAAGGATATAAATTTGTGAACCTCATTTCCTGAATGTTTTTGGAAATTGCTTACTAACGATTCTAAAATTATTTGATTTTGTTTGAAAAGTCTTCATTGGGTAAGTTTATCTTCCACTCTGAAGAAAAAAATAATATTTTCAAGCTTAGAAACTTACTTTTTCCTTTTTCTTGCACTTTTCATTCTTCCTTTCCATTTTCTTTAGTTTAATTTATAATATATTTTACCATTACAGTTAAAATTCTTAATGATTTTATATTCAAAAGATTACAGTACCATATCCAGTTATCATTGATTCATTGATCTCAATTTTGCCCTGGAAGGCTCATAGAATGCCAATCATCTTCTTATGTAATTAATTCATTTCAGGATTTGCACAATATATTGTACCATTAATTAACCAGAGCTTGGTCTGCACAACATACTTAATAACAGGAGACCAAACCAAGAGTTAAACTAATAAATCCTAGCATGCCGCATAAATGCAGCTGCTAGCTTTTTCACTAACCTAGATATGTATGTTTTGTGTGAACCCAATTTGTAGGTCACAAGTGAACCTGTACAAAGGGAATTTCTTTTTGAGGAAAAAAAATTAGTGCAGAGCAATGCTTTGTAGCAGAATCTGTTTTTGACAATTAGAAATCTAACAACCAGTTTCTTAAAGCCTAACACTCCAGACTCTGTTTGGTATAAAATATGCAGTATTATTAGGATAACACTTTTAATTGGCTTCCTGCATTTCTTACACTTTGACTACTCTGCACAACATTGTGTCACTGACTTTTCTGGCTACATTTAAATGGTTTCACAATGATCCAAGGTCTTTCAGTAGTTTGCAGTGAGTGGTTTAAGCTCTCTAAAAAGCTTTTCAAAGTAGAATCTAAACATTTTGAAATTCTAGTTATATTCAGATTAATATTCAGTCTTCAACTTGATTTAAATCGGGGATTCAGTGATGTATTAATATGTTTACTTGTGATGTGAACATTACTAAGAGCAACCATCCAGTTTTGTATACAATAAATAGTAAGCTGACAGAATAAAATGTGTGAAATCTTTCTTCTTCCATTCTTCGTGTTCTTGCTTTGCTACCTGTGACATAATGTGCAAAAGAAGTTATATTATACTGAATCAGATTCAAATGCATTTTTGTCCATGTTGTTTCTTTACTAAAAAATATTTTGCAACCATATGTAATGCCAATTCAAAAAATTAAAAATCATACAAAATCTAGTGGTGGCAACATCAAACAACTGATTTACTCAAACATTTTCAGGGAAGGAAGGATTTGACATTCCTCTGAAAAATACCATGTAACCTTTCCGTGAGATGGCATTTTGAAGCTTTAGCTCACAATGGAAAAGGCCAGCACCAGTTACAATCTGAACCTTCCTTTAGGCTTTAATATGGGAGAAAAAATTCACTGCAACAGTAAAGTCATCAATAGCATTTTAAAGGCTAAAAATAGTATACTACTTTGAATTAGGCTTACTGGTAGCCACTAGAGAGCTTTCAAAATAGACAATACACAAATATATGCATGCTAACTCAAGTCTATTAATGAGTGAGTATTCTGCAGTTTTCAGAGTGGGTCCCAGGTACCCAGCAATAGAGTACAATTTTTAAATTAAGAGCATCAGTTATTATTATGCAGTTTCTTCTTTTCTAAATGCTGGAATATCAAAAATAGATACTTTTTGCAGTGCTGCTACTAAAAATCCAGAAACAATGTCATGCCTAAAAGCTTTCTTAAGGCTACATCTATTTTTAAATAATAGAATGAAATTCTATCCAGACCACGCATATCTTTATTCTGTTTTTTTAAATAGATTATTTTTAAGCATCTAGGATACAGTTGTAATATATATGTTTCATCATCATCACCATAGACTGGGGCTCATTCCTAAGTTATTAACTAACTTCAAATACATATTTTGATGTAACAACTGCTAAATATCAAGCAGAAGAAACAAAGAAACAAAGAAGGAAGGAAGGAAGGAAGGAAGGAAGGAAGGAAGGAAGGAAGGAAGGAAGGAAGGAAGGAAGGAAGGAAGTAGTTTGGGAGCAAAGCTACTGTATTAGATATGTTTGTAGGTCATATCAAGAAGCTAAAAGATATATGAGCAAGGGACAGTGTTCAAAAGCAATAGTATATTAGTCCAAAGTTAAACTTGTTTCTTTGTTTACAAATGTAATATTTTTCCTTTTGTTATCACATATATGTGACTGTTGTGACTCGGAGGTCTGAGCCTGCCTTGTTAGAAGATACAGACTTAAGCAATGAGGGAGAGAGGGATTTAGCCTTGAGATTTGAGCCTGCTTTGCTGGAAGACACAGACTTGATCCAGGAGGAAGAGGAGGATTTGGTTCTGAGGTTTGAGCCTGCTTTGCTGGAGGATTCGGAATCATCTTCCTCCCCAGGACCTACCTCCCTGATTGTGCCTCAGGTGTCAGCAGATAATTAGGAGAGCATAGCGGAGCCTCTGACTGAGGAATGTTGGTTTGATGCAAGGCAAAGACGTAGACATAGACGTGAAATGCAACGTAAAAGGAAATGTCAAATCAGGGACTGAGATGAGAGACTGACACGCCCCTCAGGAAATAAAAGGGGGTGTGTTAGCTCTGAATCCTTGTTTGGGACAATTTGTTTATTTGGGATTGAAGCTTTGACAAATTCTCTGTGTGGCGTTTGCCTTTGATTTATGGTCTTGTCTTGTTATCGGACTTGGCAGGCAGCTTTTGGAAGACTGCCAAGGACTTTTCCAGCCAAAGGAATTTAACTCTGTTGTTCCTGGTCCTGTCTGTTTATTTATATTCCTTTGGAAATTTGGACTCTCACCTCGTGGTCACAGGTGAGACAGAATATGTGACTTTCTCAGAAATGATGCAACAGCACAGAAAATTAAATATAATGAAACCTATTCTTCTGTTACAGAAAAGCATATAGAATCTCACAATCTATCTTTTTATTTGCTGAAGCATTACTGGTAATGTTCATGCCAATGCTTTGCAAGAAACCATGTGGAAGAAGGCACACTAATGCATTTCTAAACATCCAACTTTCTTTAGAGACTTGGGGATTCCAAATTCCATTTTTTTCCCAGAGTAGTACTAATATGTTAGCTATCTGCTATCCTCCTCTTCCTTCCTAGCTATTCAACATTATATAGAACATGGTGAATAGATATCATATTTAAGGTTTCTAAAACCTGCAGCTATAGCTACTAAATGCATATTCAGACAATGTGGGATACAACCATTTAAAACAAACATCCCCCCCCCCTTGTGTATCTCTTAAACAGTAAAGTTTTTATTCAAATAACAAATAAGACATATTATAAAATGTACATGTTTTTTCCTAAATTTTTCAAGACCTTTTAAAACTAAACTTTGTAGTCAAATTGTGGTTAATTTTTTCAGCAAAATATAAAATCAGTTAACCCTTAATCCAAAATTAATATCCATCACTTGAATGATTTTATGTACCTCATCTGGCCAGTTGACTTGTGATAAAAAAAAAATGGGAAGGCAAACTAAGAGGTAAAGAGGCTTTGTACTGAACAACAATGTAACTGAAAAGACTGTAATGGTCCAGAGACATCATTTTGCTATTTATTTGCATCTTTTTTTTTCAGTTTTCCCCTTTTTAGAATTATGCAAAAACTTTTCTGCATTAATAAAACATGATGTAGAAAGGAATACAGATGCAATATATGTACTTTTTGTATGAATAATTGTTCACCAACACTAAATCTAAACAGCTGGAACGAAGACCTATAGTATATCCTGAATATTTTAAGGCTGGAATAATTTTAGACAATGTCTGTGTTAAACTTGGAGGGAGGCAGAACAGAGTCAGTGAATGGAAAAATAAGGAAACATCATAGAGAATACTCTTTAGTTTTAAGTTTATTGTCCACATCTTTAAAATATATGAGAGTGAGTTGAGTGATATGTAAATTTGATAAATAAATGAAATCAGTACTCAAATAATGAATAGATGTCATGTCACATATGAAAAATGAAATTAAAGAACAAATCATGGGTTTCTGTGTTTTTCCCCATTCATGCATCTACAAAATTCCATCAGTAAGGCAGCACAAAGTGCATTTAAATATTTACTTCTTTAAAAATTAGTGTGATGCAGAAAGTGCCTTCCCACTGGTTTGCTTTTAATGACAGGTAGAAAAAAAATTATTAAAAATGCATTAGCACTTTTTTTGTAATGTATAAATCATCTACTTGTGTATGTCACTCTAAAGAAACATTTAAGGCAATCATGATCATAAAACATAAAAAGATAAAAAGAAGAGAAAGCACGGGAGAAAACTAGTTTCAATTAAGTTAATTTAACACAGACTGCCTGACATTTCTCCACATGATATAAACAGACATTTTCTTTCCCAAAAGGGCTATAGTTTTTAATGAAATTCCTACCTGAAATAAATTTCTTCATCTGATCATGTATATTTTTAGCTATTAAGACTCAATCTGCATTAATCTAACATATTGGTCATGTGGTAAAAACACACAGCTAATTCAAATATTCAATATATCTCCACTGTGACATAAACGTAAAACACTCCTTGCTTGCCAATGAGATGGACAGTCCATCCATATGCTGTGCATGTCTATATATTCAGAAGTCTCCCATTCAGTGGAAACAAGACCTTGAACTTGATCACTTTTATAACCTCTGCGAGAAAAGCAAAATCAGGGTAGTTTATATAACAGGAATACTCCACCTATTTAGAAATAAACTTGCATCTTTTTATTCTCAGTGCCTAATACTTTGCTGTGTGTAAGTCACAAGAGGAATGCTCTTTTTCAAATATCCAAATCCAAAAATAATGTAAGTTTGCAGTTTCAGGTAGCTTTCAGCACCATACCTGAGTAGCTTACATACATCTCTGGATTAACCTACTTATTTCTGCTTTCCTACCTTCTGATCTTAGTTAAAAAAAACAATACAGTGCTTTATGAGCAAAGGTAACACTTCTGGGAGTTTTGTGTGGCAAAAATAGCTCAGGCTTTATTAGGAAATCCTGGTTCATCTTCACACTCTCTCCTGGGATGATAAGGGGTGGGATTCTACTGGTTCGGACCGGTTCTCAGTCATCCAGATCATGGTTGTCCCAATGGTGCTTTTTCAGGAGGCAACTGAACTATCTTGTTTTTTTCTTTGGGACACCTTTGGGACAACCATGACCTGGATGACTGAGAATCTTTACAAACTTTTAGCTATACAATTTGGGATGAACACCCTTTGAATGGTATGGAAGTGGGATCAGGTAACCCTGAGGACACAGATAAACCTCCAAGTGCTTCAATAACTCTCTAAAAGGATGCAGATGACCAGCTGTCTGCAAGAAATATAAATCCTTCCATTCCCCACTATCCTTCAGAGCTAAAGAAGCTCTTGGATGAGAAGGTAAACATATATTTACTCACAAAGGGGGAATGGTGCTTGCTTAGGGATTTGATCACCAAGATCTCCTGAAAGAATCAAATCAGTCTACTGGTTAAGGCACCAAGCTAAGGACTGGGTGACTGTGAGTTCTAGCCCCTCCTTAAGCATGAAAGCCATTATGGTGGCTTTGGGCCAGTCACTCTCTCAGCCCAATTTACTTCACAGGATTGTTGTTGTGGAGAAAATAGAAGGAAGGAATATTAAGTATATTGATTGCATTGAAGTATTTGTAAAACTAATAAAGATGGGATAGAAATAAACAAACAAATAAAAATAACCCAGGTGAAAGGAACATTACAAGTCAACTGTTCCCATTAAAGATTTCACATGTTAAGTGAAACAGCTCACTTAATATAAATTCCTTGGGTTCTCCACTGTGAGGTGATATGTAACACATTCAGCCAAATTTAGTGGAACTAAGCAATACCTATTTAAAGATTCACAGATGAGCCAGAAAATTGGAATGGTTGTGGATGATACACACACATACACACACAGAGACCCATTACTTTTTATTCTTGCATGTACAGACTGAAACTTGTTCAGAAGTAGTGACTTGATTCTACTTCACTGACAAATGATGCTTTTGCCTTGGAGCAAAAATTTCAGGAATCAGCACTAAAATATTTAGCAATATTATAGCTTGTGTAGGCAAGATTTAAATATATATACAATAGTCACAGTGCCATTACATTTTTATGGCAAGTAAATAAAATGTATTGTCAAGAATGCAGAATTTCATTTCCAGAATGATTTCGGGGAGAGAGAAGCACTTCTACAAAGGAAGTCTATATCACTGGTTCTTCTTAGCTTATAATGAAGGCAAGTAAGGAAAGACATGATAGAAATCCATAAAAGTATGCATCAAATGGAATATATGGCTGGAGAGAAACTATTCTCCTCTTTCATGCCAAACTTAGAAGTCAGGATCAAAACTCACTGACATTCAACACAGGAAGATTCAGAAACAATAAAAGAAAGTATTTCTTTATTAAATGTATGTTTCAATTATGGGAGTCACAGTCATGAGTTATGATAGTAATTCAACAAGAGCATGGTGGCATAGAATTTTCTGGATGACAGGTAGCATAACCTAAAAGCAAACTGAGAAAAAGTCTATTTTGCTCTGTTTTCAACAAAGCAGGATTCAGAAACAATGACTACACCAGTATTAATATTTAAGGCTTTATTCTAAAGCAAAACAAGGCAATAATATCCTAAGATAACACGAAACATTGTACTAAGGTGGCAAACAAATTAAATAATGTGTTTTCCTGAATGACAGAAGTGACATAAAATCTTTTTTGTATGTTCCTGTTTTCTTCAAAATACTTTTTATTATGCATACCAATATCAGCAAAAAACACAGCATACTTCTAGACTTCATCAAAATTTGTAGGATTTTTTGACAGAATCATTATTACTCACACCTCTTTTCAATAGTTTCATCTCACTGGAGTTTGCCAAGGATCATCTTATCTTATCCTTGGAATATTTTATCTAGTTCTGCCAAACATTAGACCCTACAGGTTAAGTGTATTTGTCTACATTCCTTTATATATTTATTTAGTGTACAGCCCAAGTATAGCTCTTTCATGACTAGGTTAATTATTTGTTTAAATCTGTATTGTACACTGAACCATTACATAGAAATAGACAGTTCTAAGAAACACATCCACAATGCAAATCTCTAGGCATGTTTTTGTCAGTCTTTTGGTAAAATCATCAGTATTGCAAGGAAACAGCAATGGATGAAGACTATTGGCCTCCAGTCTTAATATACTGTATACACCCCAAATTTGGTCTGTCACTGTGGCCCACTATTGAACTGAACAGTTGTGTGTTTTTAAATGATTTGGCATTTCTTTGCCATGGTATCTAAAAATTATTTGACAAGGTTTTTTAAATGGTTCATGAATTGCTAAATCCTCATCACAGCATTTTTATTATATGAGTCTGATGGCATATGCACACCCACTGGTAGCATATCCTAAGGATGCGTAGAAATCTGAAGATCTGTTTAATTTGATGATGCTTCAACCAAATAACTCAAAGTTATTTCAAGTTAAAGCAAATCTGCAGACTGAAACTTGGGGGCTGCTTCAAAATAGGAGCTGAGATTTGGAGGCTTTAAGATATTCTTGAGCTTTTTCAAGATTTTGCAGCCTTTCAAATAATGTTACAGATGTGACCCCTTTTCGGCTGCTTTTAGGATTGTCATAAATGATTATCATTGTTGTAACTTTGGGGAGAAGTAATAGCATCATCTCTGTCCTTGAGATTACAACCTATTTAGTAGCCCCATTAACTCTTTGCTTTTCATAGATGGCAAGACTACTTTCTTCATTCATTTTCTCAGCTTTCAGCTTTTTTAATGTTGCTAGCCACACACTTTAATGATGGTTTCTATCATTTGTTAATAGAAAGTTATACATTTGAGTTGATTCTGCAAACAGAACTGGGAGCTCATCTCAGCTCTCAGCCCTCTGAATATGAGCTCAGTGCTGATCATGTTTTTAAATTCTGTATGATTGGGGCAAATATAAATCTCAAGACAAATGACTAAATGTCTGCTAGACTTATATTTGCAAAAGACAGCCTGAACTTTGCCAGCTTCAAATACAAGGGTGAGAAAGACAAAGTTATAAATGTCACATCTTTTGTGGTTTATTTTATGACATTACACTTCACTGTCACCCAGTCTCTTTTAAATAAGTTAGAGAACTGCCAGCAAAGTGCAACGCTGTCACAACCTTTGACAATAGTAGCTATCCTTTCTAGGAAGGATCATGCTTGCCAAAAAGTAACACAAATTCTGTTAGCATCCCAAAAATCCCAATGATCCAAAGGTAGCAAAGCTACCCAATCCCATAAGATCAAGTATGTAGTCATTCTTCAGTGTCATTCCAAGCCTGGAAGCCCAGAAAAGCAAGTGGAAAAGAAAGACTTTATTAAAAATAAATATTTGTATTATAAAATCAAAAGTGCTCTACAAAATAGACATTTTGAACCCTGTTGTATGATGTGTCCCAATCATTGCTATCTATATGCTAGAATAAATGTTGGTTTGCTTTTGAGACTTGGAAGTTTGAGTAAGCAGTTTATGTACTCTGAATCTTATACTGTATCTTCAGTTTGAATTTTTGATACTTATACTTATGTCACAACTAAATTTAGATTTGGAGGAGAGAGAAAGACAGATGCAAGAGAAACCAACACATCTGAAACATTCAGAGATCATAAAAACTGAGAACACTTTACTATTAGCAGTTTTTGATAACTTTACAGTAAATCTACCTATTTGGCTTAAAACTATGTTTTTGCACCATGCAATTCTCTTCTACTACTATAAGTCCCCTATAACTTTCATTAAGATAAGTGCTTGTCCATTTATTTGCAGACAGGCTATTGAAAAGTGCTGGAAATGAACTACAGAAAATGTAGCTGTAGAAAAAAAATAAAAATAAAATAAGCTCGCAGTTAGTAGCTGTCTTTCCTTGTTTACATTTTAGCTATGACAAGAGAGTGAACATAAGAAGCCGCCTTGGCTGATTTTACATCACTGGTCTATCCAGTTTAATGGTCCAATGAATGATAGTTGGTAGATTCAGGCAGGAGCTTTTTCACTTCTACCTAGCAACTCTTTAAAGCTTGCTAGGAGGGACTATTTTAAAAACACTTTTAAAATAAAGTAGAGCAAAGAGGGGAATCATCCATACCTTAATTCCAAAATATATTAACTGGAACAGAATCCTGGTGATTTTAAACAATGTATTATCCCAAACAATCCTATTCTTAACCACTGAGCTACACTGATTCCATTAATTCTTCAGTATCAGCAGCCTATCTTGAATTAACTCAAACCAAAACACCAAAGAAGCTTCTTGGATGAGAAGTAAAGTGACTTTAAGGAAAAACAAAGGAAGTCCAGTTGCCTCTTGAAAAAGCACCTGTAAGTCAAACCAAAGCATATCAATATTTCCTGCAAGAATTTTGCTGTTGTTTAAATATTTACATATGATTTATTTTTGACCAATCAACATAGTTGGCTAATCTAGTGTATGTTTGCTCATACTTGTATTGTAGCTCTTTGTATGCACACATAAATATACATATTGTGGGAGGAAATATCCATCTGGTTCAGTTCCAAGCTGGAAGAAAGACATACTGGAAACCTGGAAGCTGATTGGAGAGATGATTCATTGATGAAGCAGAACCACATGGGTTTGTGGTTCTGGACAGCTGACCAAAATGGAGTGAGATTGGGGGGATTTTTATACTTTCTTTTGGGTTTTTCATTTGAGTTTCCTGTTCCTTTGCAATAACATGTATTCTATCGTCAGATTCCTATGGAGTCATGTAGCGGTTATGTAGGGGTCATAGCTGGTTCTATAGGAAATGCAGATCCTAGGTATTTGTATGAGCTCCCAGGTTTGGTTGAAGTTAGGGCTGCTCTGAAGGTGATGCAATGAAGCGGGTTGTGTTGGGCAATTCCTATTGAGGCTTAATGGCTTTCGTCCTTTTTTGGATCTTGGGTGAGGGACTAATCCTACCACTCTGCCTTTGTTCAGACTTTGCTGCATGGAGTTTCAAAATATCCTGTCTTGAGTGGATTACCGAATCTGCATTTCTAAAAGATGTCTCTCAGTATCTGCTGGGGACTATTATGAAAGACTGAGTGTTTCCTGCTTTTAAAAAAACATGTTTCTCCATTTCTCATTTAGGGAAATATATTCTGCCTTTTTTAATATATCTCAAAATATTTTATTCTTCTAGAAAGGTGGGTGCTGACTTTCTACAATATCTCCATGGGAGGAACAAAAATAAGCAAACACATAACCGGAGAAATAGGTCTATGGGAATAAAAAATATATAGATGTGGATAACTTGGCTATTATTTCATTAACATTTTCATTCATCACAAAAAGGTAGCAATTTTCATTTTCACATAGAATCTTGTATGTTCCAGATACTACAAAAATTAACCTCAGGACTTTATTTTTCCAATAGGTTCCATGCCAATTATAAGTTAGATAAGACCTAAATGGAAGAGGGACTCTCTCTCTCTCTCTCTCTCTCTCTCTCTCTCTCTCTCTCTCTCTCTCTTTCTCTTTCTCCCTTTGTGTATATGTGTGAGCACGTGCATACTTCTAATTAAGTGTAAATTAAGAGAATATAGTTGTGCATTTTAAAAGTAGTGTGAGAAACACTTTGATTCCCAAATGTTTTAAAAATCATGAAAGCAACAATAAAATCTTTAACAGAAAATAAAATGATACTGACAGTAACAAATAGCAGCTATAACTAATAGATTAACTTTCCCCTAAAAAAGAAATCCACAAAAATAGCTCTACACATTTAACAAGCTTTTATAACCTCATTTGCAGAATTAAAGGCATGGGGAAGAGAAAATTGGCTTGGGGTGAATAGCACAGTTGGAATAAAAATTACAATTGAATATAATCAAGCTCCATTCTACTTGCACTGTTGAACATTTTCAGCACAGATAAAACTGGTAGATGTTTTAACTCTGAGCAATTAGTTTTGCCTGAAATATGTGTGCAATTGAGTCACATCTTTTTTTGGATCAATAGTCAAGCCTCATTTTGCAAATGCTGAACTTTACTCATCATTCATCATGTCTTGCCCATTACATCAGTCAAATTTCTATTGTGAAACCCTAGAAGAACAATGACACATATCCCAGAAATTGTCTGTTTAGAATTTCTTTCTTTGGATACCATGACACTTTAGTATCTGAGCAATAATTTTTACATACAGCAGGTTGCGGGTTTAATTTTATTTTTATTTTTCAGTTAGACTTTTATATTGTACTGGGCCATAATTCAGTAAAAAAAATATATTTTTTATGATGAAGTTTCTAAATGTAATTACTGACTTAGGACTGGGAATAAAGAAATCATCTCAAAACTCTACATATTGAAATGTAGTAACGTAGTCCTAGCAAGGAGGCAGGAGAATAAGCAACATTTGAAAGCAATAATTCAGAAAAAAAGAAGAAGAATTTAACTGGAAACCCTAACCCTGATACTAGGAAAATTAGAAAAAAAGATTGAAAGAATTTTATTGTGTACAATAAACTAGGTTACTGTTGTTAATAGTTTTATAAAGAACAAACATCTAGTATAACTTGGTGGAAAAAAGAATGAACTAGCTGGATTAATTAACAGACACAATATAAAGCAGCCATTTATGTTCTTCCTATCTTGTCCAACCATACCCTTAAATTTTCTTTAATCACACTGGTCTATAAATTATATTCTTATAACAGATTTGCAAAATGTGTGTTGGGTATATGAATACTCCAACTGGTTTGGGTGAATAAATATATGAACCTAGGTTTAAGTGCTTTGTAGCTTTAAGCACAAGAAACTGCAATGTCATTGTGGGTGCGGTTGCAGACAGTAATATAGGTAGGAAGGGAAACGTAATAGACCCTGGCTTCTGGATGCACCTGGTTACTGTTCCTGGTCTGCTGCCTGCTGTGCTGGAACGTCTATCTGCTTGCTTTTGGAGGCTACTGTGCCAGATACCATTTCAACTGAACACAAAGACTGTTTGCCTAGTGAGCTGAGGATTCAGCGTTGTCTTTGAGAGAAAGGCATCGGGAGGAGAAGATTTACAAGCAGATAAGGACATTGTATTTACTGTTAATGGACTTGATAACTGGATGGATATACTGGATAATGATATATGGACTGAATGACACTTCTTAATCTCTGTGTGTATTAAATAACTATTTTAAAACCACAAACAGTGTTTTTGTCTCCAGTGTGTGTATACTCTTGGGCCCACTCTCTCTCTCACTTGCCTGCCTGGCTTGACTGCTACTGCACACTCTGCTAGGGGGTTTATCCCCAAACACTAACATTGGTTATGGGCCCAGCAGAGTGCACAGTCTAACTAACCAGGATATAGCAGTGAGAGCTGGTGTGAGTTGCACACTACTGTAAATACAAACTGTTAAATAGTTATTTTTCACAAGAGCAATGGCACAAGTAAATTTGCCACATCTGTCCATGATATCCAGACTAGATGGAACAAACTATGTTTCATGGTCAATGAAATGTAGTTTACTTCTACGAAGAGAAGGTTTGTGGGACATAATAACAAACCCACCAGATGTATCTAACTTAAATCCTAATGATGAAGAGGATTATAAACTGATACAGGATTATGAACGTAAGAATGAACAGGCTTTGTGCATCATAGGTCTCACTCTGTCTGACCAGCAACTCATTCATATCCGTGGAGTGGAAAATGCTGCAGACTGCTGGGAGAATCTTAAAAGGATTTATGTTCGAGACAGTGTAGGAGCTCATATCAATCTTACACGGAAGCTGTTTAGAACACATCTTGAGAAAAATGGAGATATGTTGACTCATTTAAACTGTATGAAAAGCATTTTTCAACAATTGCAAAAAAAAGAGCTTATATTTAATGAGTTGCAACAAGTATACATCATATTGTCTTCATTGGATCGAAGCTATGATGATTTTGTGACTGCATTAGAGGTATTGCCAAAAGACAGTTTATCAGTAACTGAGATAACCGGCAGGCTATTAGAGGAAGCCAGAAGAAGGAGTGAACGTGACCAGCTGAGGGAAGATAAGCCTAAGGAAGTGAAATTATCTTCAAGGCTGGAGAGAAACCAGCTGTGTAAAGGAAAGCACCCAGAAGAAGAGAAGTTATCTTCAACGGCATACACAATTAAAAAGTGTTTTAATTGTGGAGGCAGAGGACATTTGGCAAGATTCTGCAGAAAAGGAAAAAGCCAGAATGTAAGAAAGCCAAAGAAATCCTTTGAACTAGCCACATACAGCAACTGTGATGTGAAGAGTGATTTATGGGTGGTGGACAGTGGAGCATCCCACTGTATCACGAGAGATAAGACAAAGTTTATAAAAATGTCTACAAGCTCTCAGCATATATCACTCACTAACGGTTGGCATCTCAAGGCCAAGGGTGAAGGTATTGCATATTGTCCATGTTTAAACCAGAATATAAACATGTTGTATGTACCACAGTTAAAGATGAACTTACTTTCTGTAAGAGTATTAGATAAACTAGGATATGTAGTTACATTTAAGAATAATAAGTGCATACTGGAAAGAGACAACAAAAAGGTAACTGCAGCTTTAAATGGAACGTTGTATGTCTTACATGATAGTAAGAAAGGGGAGGCACAGACTGTATTTAATAATATCAAGCCTCATGATGAATGTATCCATTTATTGCATAGACGTTTGGGGCATGTGAATTTTAAAATGCTAAAACGTACAGTAGAGTTATCTGAAGGAATAAGGTTAAAACCCTGTGATAAGTATTTGCGTTGTAATGTCTGTTGTGAAGATAAGAGTAAAATAATGCCTGCAAATAGACTAAATGGTTTCAAAACTAAAGAACCTTTAGAAGTAGTATTTGCAGACATTATTGGTCCAAAGAAACCCAGTATGGGGGGTGCTCGATATATACTGAGCATTATGGACCATTACTCTAGATATGGGTTTTGCTACCTAATGAAAAGCAAAACTGAAACATATCAACATTTCTTCAATTGGTTAAAGTTTGCTGAAAGAAAAAGCAAACGGCAACTGATAACCTTGGTGACAGATAATGGTACGGAATTTGTTAATAGCAAATTCCAGAATAGATTAAAGGCAGCTGGAATAGCTCATAAGACATCTGCACCATACAGACCACAACACAATGCATTTATAGAGAGAAGAGGCCAAACACTACAGGCAATAGTTAGAACAATGTTAACTGATTCTGGATTACCTGATTCTTTGTGGGGGGAGGCCACAATGTGTGCTAATCATTTATTAAATAACGTGGTTAACTCAACTACTGGTGAAATACCATTCACCATGTGGCATGGCAGGAAGCCTGATTTGAGTTACCTGCACACATTTGGTACACCAGCATGGGTGCATATCCCTACACAACTCAGGCGTAAAGGGCAACATAGAGCTAAACAATTATTCTTCGTTGGTTATCAAGCTAACCATAGGGCATATAGATTTTGGGAGAAAGGCACATCTAAGGTGTTATGTAGTGCTAATGCCCAATTTCTAGAGCACGTAGGATGGGATAAGTTAGAGCAGGATAGCAATAACGAAGTGGTTATTGAATCATACAGAAATCCCATTAAGTATCCCTGTAACCTTAAAAATAATGTAAAGGAAGAAGTACAGGAAGAAGTACAGCCCCTAGAGGAAGAAATAGCTGAGGATGAGGAACAGGTAGTAACTCAAAGAAGCCCAGTAATACCCAGAAGGACTACACGTATTTCTAGACCGCCTGATAGATACCAGGCTAATACAGTGTGCCAGGAAAATAGAATCCCAAATACTGTGGATGAGATTAAAAGATATCCTTCTAAAGAGAAAGAAAATTGGTATGCAGCAATTAATAAAGAATTGAAGTCTCTGAAGGATATGAAGGTATATGAAAACGTGAGATTACCTAGTAATGAAAAACCCATTGGCTGCAAATGGATTTTTAAAATAAAAACAGATAAGGATGGAAATATAATCCATAAGGCAAGGTTAGTAGCCCAAGGTTTTAGACAAAGTGCAAATGACTATGATGAAGTATTTGCACCTAGTCTTAAAGCAGCTACGTTAAGGGCAGCCTTAGTGTGGGCAGCAAGCAAGAAATATATAGTTAACCATTTAGATGTGGAAACTGCTTACTTGCATGCTCCACTAAGACATACTGTATTTATGAAAAAGCCTAGTGGATTGAAAGGAGACAATAATAATGATAATGATTGTTGGTTGTTAAAAAAGAGCCTCTATGGTCTTAAACAATCGGGCTATGAATGGAACCAGTATATTGTGAAGGAACTGAACAATATAGGGTTTAAAGCTGGTTTAGCCGACCCATGTCTATTTAAGAGAGAAAAGAATGGGAAGATATCATTATTATTATTGTTCACTGACGACATTGCCTTGATTACTGAGACTAATGATGAAGCAAATAAAATTATAGCATCATTAGCCAAGAAAGTAAAAATCAAGCAATTAGGTGAGATAAAGAGATATCTAGGATTGAATATACTGAAAACACAGAAAGGTTTTAAGATATCTCAGGAAGATAAGATATCTAAATTGCTAATAGATTATAAGATGGAACTTTGTAAGCCTGCAAAGACTCCAATGAGTCAGGATATTTGCAAAATGGATACACAAAGTCCCAAATGTGATAAGGCATTATATCAATCTTTGATTGATAGCTTATCATATATTAGCAATTGGTCAAGGCCAGATATTGTTTTTAGTATTAATCAGCTGGCACGACACAATAATGATCCGCTTCAATGTCACTGGAATGCATTGAAAAGAATCTTAAGGTATCTTAAAGGAACATTACACCATGCACTGTATTTAGAACCAAAAGGTGATCTCATATTGAGCGCTTATGCAGATGCTAGTTTTGCAGCAGAAAGAGATACTAGAAAGTCGACTTCAGGAACAGCCATAATGCTGGGTAAGACATTAATAGGCTGGAAGTCTATAAGGCAACAGCATATAAGTTTGTCTACTATGGAGGCAGAATTCTCCTGTTTATCTTTATTGTGTACTGAGTTAAGTATTTACAAACAAATGTTGAAGGATATGGGTATAACTGTAACTTACCCTGTAGTTGTACATGAAGATAATCAGGCAGCAATTCAAATGGCCACTAATATTGCAGTTAAAACGAGAAGTAAACATACAGATTTGAGATATCTTAATGTAAGACAATCTGTACAGAGTAAATTGATACAGCTGGAATACTGCATGTCGGAGGACAATGTAGCTGATCATTTTACTAAAGCCCAAGGTGCTATTAAGCATCTAGAGAGTTGTGAAAAATATGGGTTTAGAATGTAAAGGTTATATATTTATATCACCCAAAAGGGGAGAATGTTGGGTATATGAATACTCCAACTGGTTTGGGTGAATAAATATATGAACCTAGTTTTAAGTGCTTTGTAGCTTTAAGCACAAGAAACTGCAATGTCATTGTGGATGCGGTTGCAGACAGTAATATAGGTAGGAAGGGAAACGTAATAGACCCTGGCTTCTGGATGCACCTGGTTACTGTTCCTGGTCTGCTGCCTGCTGTGCTGGAACGTCTATCTGCTTGCTTTTGGAGGCTACTGTGCCAGATACCATTTCAACTGAACACAAAGACTGTTTGCCTAGTGAGCTGAGGATTCAGTGTTGTCTTTGAGAGAAAGGTATCGGGAGGAGAAGATTTACAAGCAGATAAGGACATTGTATTTACTGTTAATGGACTTGATAACTGGATGGATATACTGGATAATGATATATGGACTGAATGACACTTCTTAATCTCTGTGTGTATTAAATAACTATTTTAAAACCACAAACAGTGTTTTTGTCTCCAGTGTGTGTATACTCTTGGGCCCACTCTCTCTCTCACTTGCCTGCCTGGCTTGACTGCTACTGCACACTCTGCTAGGGGGTTTATCCCCAAACACTAACAATGTGTAAGAAAATGTCTTTCTTACTTTTGTTGCTTGCTTTGTTTGCAGGTGAGTTCTATAGGACCCATTCCACTATTGCTTGTTTTATATCAAACATTATATATTAATATGGACCCCCCCCCCTGCACTACAGATATACTTAGTGAAATTAGACTGGTCCCCATTTGCAACTCATAATTCAATAATGCCATTCAAATAGAAGATATATTACCAAAGAGAACTATCAAATGTTTCAAACTGGTAGATGTAGCGATATCTTTTTTAACCTATTATACTGGACCAAGTAGTCTACTCTTGCTAAAAATAAAAGCAAAATTGTTGACTGCTGCTATTAATAAAAACAAGATTAAAAAAACCCTCAGAAAATTCTTTTAAAAAAAATAACAGTCCCAGTAAAACACAGCATATTACTCTCAAGAAAATGAAGAGAGTGCATATAATAAGAGCTGCGGGGGCACAGTGGTTAGAATGCAGTAATTCAGGCTACTTATGCTGACTGCCGGATGCCTGAAATTTGACAGTTCAAATTTCACCAGGCTCAAGGTTGATTCAGCCTTCCATCCTTCTGAGGTTAGTAAAATGAAGACCCAGATTGTTGGGAACAATATTCTGATTCTGTAAACCTGCTTAGTGAGGGCTGTAAAGCACTGTAAAGCGGTATATAAGTCTAAATGCTATTGCTATTGCTAATATTCAGAAAATTTGAAACATTTGTACTATTTCAAATTATGTGAACAGACTAGTAAAAGGGACAATGGCTTCTACCATTATATATCACTTTCCTTATCTTTGTCCATTCGTAATACTGAGTATCTATGAATTGATATGTATTTATTCTGGGGAGGTACACTAAGGGAAACTCAGCCAATCTCATTGTACACATGTACATTGACAATAAAGGTTGAATTGAAATTGTTGTAATTTTAACCATTTAGTGAGGTCTGATTCTTGGCAACTTAATAGGCAAGAGGTCTCCATGTTACCTGTCAAGTACAGTTTTTTTTTCAATTGTCAGATGTTCAACTTTGTATCAGATTGATGTTATCAAGCCAGCATATCCTTTGCTTGCCTTTCTTCTATGTCCACAAACCATTCCTAGCATCACTGCCTTCTCCAATGAATTTACATGTATGATATGGCCAAAGCAAATCAGAAGTAGTTTTATGATTTTAGCTTCTAGTGATGTCTCTGGTTTTATATGATTTAAAGTTGTCTGTTAGTTACTCTATATATTTAAATCTATAAATATAAATGAATAAATAAATAAAAAGAAATAAGTAATTTTTTAAAAAAAATAACATGGGGAATGTATGGATAACTGCAAATCATTCCAAGTTCAAAAAAAAAATTTCACTTAGTCATCCTCACTTATACATGGACACATTGGCACGCACACAGCAGAGCCATGCCGACTTTTTATAATCAGCAATAATCAGGTTATTTCCATTTTATTGCATTCCTTATTCCTCCGGACTAGAACATGATAAAAATTTATGTGAATGAGCAAGTTAAAAAATATGACCTGCCCTTCTAAAAATTGTCTTGTTTAAGGACAGAGCCAGCTCTGTTTATACAACATTTTTATCATGATATATATTCTGTTTAACCCGGTCAACCAAAACTTTTAAGATGTGATATTAAACATACAATTATTATCAGAACTGCTGGGATTAGCAAATCTGAATTTGTTCTGTGATTTTTTTTATCTCAACTATTTCTTTTATTGTACTCATAAATTATCAGAATTCAAATATCTATATATTATCAATTTTACTTTATATTTATGTAACATTAACAGGACAGAAACAAAGTTAAACGTTTACTCATTCATTTTAGTATTCCTGTTCAGAAACATACAGAGAAAGAACAAAGAAAATGGACCCAAAATAAAACAAGCTTTGCAGTGAGAAGTGGACATGGTTTTATTGTGAAATCAATGCTAGGTCAAGGAAGTTTCTCAAAGTTTATAACAATGTTTTATACCATGTACTTTATATGGCCAATGAAGAAGTTGGAGAAACTTCTACGGGTAACAATCTGAAGGTTTGAATGTGTCTATTCCTAGAACAATTCAATTGAAATAAAAACTCTTTCTTTGCTATTTTACAGCTTCCAAGTACAGATTAACTGAGGAACAATACACAATAAAGTACTTCACGATTATATAATCCTTCATTTGAGTTTCCCAATAATAGTCTGGATCTTGTATTTATTTATATATTTATTTTTATTTACTTATTCAATTTCTACAGCCATCCATACATAACTATGGGCAGCTCACAACAATTAAAACAGGAACATTACACAAATTGAAATTTAAATGAATAATAAAAATAGAAGAGTATTGTATTTCCTTACAGATAAACATATTCGTTGTGCTACTTTAGTTCTTTAATTCCATTATATAATTTTCCTAAATTATAGATAGGCAAGCATGTATGAAACATGTTTGTGTGTATAGATAATTGAAATGTACTTAGCCAATCAATGAAATGCATGCAGTAATCAAAGATTTGAAGGAATTCATTCTAGTGTGAAAAACATATGTCCTTTTACTTTTTTACTTTATTTGACTCTGTGTCATTTACATCTCTTTAATTAGAGGTGTGCAAATGTTTCCCATCAAAGCATTTTGAGTTGGAAATCTTAAAAACTGACCTATTTAACCATGGAATTATTATTGCTTTGTGTGTTCTGGGAGCATCATAACATAATTCTGTTTGTACCAAAATGCTCAGGCAGGCTCTCTGCCAAAATAGCAGTCTTCGACTCAGAATTGAAAGTTTCATATGTAAAAATTACACAATGAAACAATATGTCTGAGGTAATAGACATGAGTGTAGAAACACTGATACTGAATCAGTTTGGTGCTCTTTTACTCTTTACTGTTTTTTACCATTACAAAATCATACAGCAACCCTTGAGAAATTGTTTTGCCTTTATTATTGGTTCCTTTTCTGGCAGCATATTCTTCTCCTTTCAGACATTTTGTTCTTAGCATATGACACAAATGAAGTAAACAAATTAAATCAAATAAAAATAATTAAGCCACTAACATGTTTAAATGGATTTGTAACCTTTTTTTATAAAAATTATGTCTTCAGTTCTTTACATTTGGTGTAATTGTCAGTATTTTCACATCTACATTCATCCTGCATAATGTTTTTCCCCCTCAGTCAGATAACATTCATCCTTTGAGATGCATTTGAAATAGATTTTTTGTCACAGACTGGCAAAAGAACAGGCACATCTTCAATCCCACATACATTTCTGAATTCAAACCCAGGTTTTAGGCTTGTCTTTATCTAGGCATAGCAATTAGCTCGTTAGCTGAACTGTATTCAGGTACTGTATTGCATAATCAATCCAAAACAGAACAGAATAACACAGTTGGAGGTCTTTTAGTCCAATCCCCTGATCAAGAAGAAGTGCTATACAATGTTGGTGAACCTCTTCATCACCGAGTGTTGAAATGGGAGCACGCATGCATGTGCGCACATGTGTCAGAAACCAGAAGAGCAGCCACCCAGAGTGCATGTGCGCCCCAGGCAGCTGCTCTTCCGGTTTCTGGCACACACATGCAGTGGTTTGATTCAACTGGTGTAACAACCAGTTCAGTGAGTGCATGCTTTGCATGTGTGCATGTGTGAAGACCAGCTGGCTGGTGTGCATGTGCATGCACATGCTGTAAACTGGAAGAGCAGTCGCCCAGAGCACATGTGTGGCCCAGGAAAATGATTTTCCAGTTTCTGCATATGTATTGGCCAGCTGGTCTTCATGCATGCATGCACACTAGAAACCGGAAGACCAGGTGGCCACGTATGCCACATATGCATGTGCTGGAAACCAGAAGATCATCTTCCTGGCATGCACATGCGTATTGGGTGGCTGCTCTTCCTGTTTCTGGCACTCCCAAGTGCAAGAAGACCAGCTGGCCAGCACGCCAGAACATGGAAGAACAATGGGCAATGGCTTGTGTGACTGGAGAGATGGCTCTGTGTGCCACTTCTGGCATGCATGGCATAGATTCACCATCACAGTCCGATAAATAGCTGACTAATCTCTTTTTTAAAGCTCCCAGTGATGGAGTATCCACAACTTCTGAATGCAAGCCATTCCACTGATTAATTTTTTTCACTGTCAATAATTCAATAAAAATAATTTTGGGACCAAAGCTTTCCAAACTGATTTCATTTTAGCTACTGAAAAATGCTGCAAATTTGATAGCATCCTGGCCAAATTATGCAGAACTTTTGAGAAACATTTATCCATATTAATTCAAAAGGACATCAGCACCAAATTAAGTTAACCTCCTTAGAAGCAGTCATACATTTATCATATCAGTTGAAGAGAACCAAAAGAAAAAAGAAAATAGGAGTTGACAACCTAATTTTACCTTAATTATCTCACCATCTCTTTATTTCCAACACTGAATCCATCAGTGTCTTGTTTGTGTCACGTATCAGTGTTTATACCTTTATTTACAATATAACATCCACTGTAAGATTTATGTTTATTTATCCAGCTATGAATTCCTTTTGCTCTTAAGAAAAGTTGGCTTTTCTTCTTTCACACATGCTCCAGGAGTGGTTTTGAGCAACTTTAAATTCACAGTATCCACTTTAAAAGTGATAGCAATAGTATTTAGATTTATATACCACTTCATAATGCTTTACAGCCATCTCTAAGTGGTTTACAGAATCAGCATATTGCCCCCAACAATCTGGGTCCTCATTTTACCAACCTTGGAAGAATGGAAGGCTGAGTCAACCTTGAGCCGGTCAGAATCAAACTCCTAGCAGTCAGCAGAATTAGCCTGCAATACTGCATTCTAAAAACTGTGCCACCATGCTCACATGCTAACATGATATGCTTAGCTGTAGAATCATTTCAGTCTTCTTTATGTGTCTAACACTGTGTAAATATGGTTATTATCCTTATATGTTTATAATGTTCAAAATTGTATAAATACTTGGAATGCATAACCATGCCAAAATAAACATTTTACAATGATTTGACAGTGTACAACTAAAATTACTATATTAAAGAATGGAACCTAACAAAAATATGATTTATTCTGGAAAATAACTTAGAAAAGGAACTTGTAGTAATGAAAACATGAACACCAGAAATGCACATGAAAATGCAATGGATTATTTACACCAGCCTTTTGAGGAGTGGGGTAAATTGTAGAAAAATTGTTAAAAGTTTGCAGTTGATAAATTGGAAGAAGGAGAGAATTGAAAACCAAGGAGAGTTCATTAATAATTCTTCATTCACAAAAATTATGGGAGTAACAATGATATTAGAATAAATATCTTAATTTTTAGGAATGAAATATTAGAATTTAAGGATACATTCAGTGCTGTTTTGTTCTTACAGGCAAGATAAAGAAAATTACAGTATTAGAATTCTCTTCTTCTCCGCCTCCCAAACTCAAGACTAAGAATGAGATTTCTAATCCAAGGTGAGTAGGGGATTCCACTATAATCTGATATTTCTGAAGAATTTTGTATATTTTATTCTTGAACTTGTATTGCACTAAATTGTCTTCAGATTCCAGAATACCATTTAGTGCAACTTCCACATCCACATTTGCGGCTGTCTCAAGACAGTACGATTCTGACAGAAATTCTGAAAACAGGATTTACTTTGCAATAGATTTACCAATTTTTAGTTACCAGAAGAGTAGCTATGTGAATAGAAAAAAATGTGTGATATATAATACATCTGTTACAGGAATGTATTTCATAAAACATGACCCATGAAAGCTTTATGAATGCAACATGTGTTAGGAATTCTCAAAATTGTTTGAGGATTTTTGTTATGAACAATATTACAAAAGAGCAACTTAAATTTATGTCATTAAAACCACACAGAGTTTTTAAAAATACAAACAGCGTTTTCAAGTTTGAGGCTTTTCTTTATTATAGTTGAGTTTCCTACAATAAGTTTTTTTCATTTAGTAAGATAGTAAAGTTAATGATCTATTATTAATATTTAATTCATTTATCATCAATTGTACTAATAATCTTTACTGTTTTATTTCTGTTCATGTGAAGCGACTAGAATTCATGGACAAAAATAAAACTAACATGTTCAAATAGCCAGATGAAGACTCTGGTTGATTGTAGATGTTATTTTATACTTCAGATGACATTCTATTTGGGACAGGTACAAACCCCCACAAATTCACATTTTTAATTATTCATCACTTACCTTTTACTATTAATTCTGCATAGTTTGAAACTCCTGATCCACCATCAGAACGGATTACACATCGGTATTTACTGATACTGCGTTGGGATGTATCAGCTACACTGACAGTAGCAGAAAAACGTCTATGGTTGACGACTCTGGTTACCATTAATGCTGTGTCTCTTCCATTCCACTGCTGCCATACAAAGAGAGGGAAAAAGATCTAGGTAAGTATAACATGTTGATGAAAAGAGTTTTCCTAACTTATGTTAATTTCCTTCTCTGAAAAAAACATGACATCTTTTCTCCCAAATGAATTAGTTAAACTTGGTGTGTATTGCTAAAATTCAATTTCAGTTTAGATCAAGAGCGGTAGTTACTGTATATTTTACTACCTATCAACTATATGAGTAGTTGTTTCTTAGGAACAGAAGCCAGTTGGGTGATTTTGGGTCAGCCAATTCCTCTCTCAGTCTTAGAGAAAAAAATCAAAACAACCACTAATCTACCCTGGATTACCCTGATAGATTATGGTTTATAAATTTCAATGAAGAGAGGTTCATCCTGCAATGGACTGAGTCAGGCTGATGATAGATTGCAGCATAGCATTGTTCCATTATAAAAGCTATCAATAAAAAAAAGGTTGGATTTGTAGAAATGTAAGATTCTGAAATGTGTGTCCTTTATGGGGATTCAAAGGTCACCTAGTGGATAAGATATATGATTCCATTTTCTTCCTAACAGTATAAAGTGACTCATGCCTCCCTTTTGTAGATATTAGGCCAAGATCAAAAACTCATTGGATATAATAAAAGTATGCAGGGAAGGCTGCACAATCCATCCTGTATTTTGCTTCAACATGTACTGTGGCCTTGAATTGCCTCACAGCAGATGAAAGAATTGTAACAACTGCCTTCATTTAAAAAAAAAAAAATCTTACTTATTCTGTTTTCTTTTTCAACATAGATGCTAGCTGTGAATTGAAAAAAACAACATATATATATATATATATATATATATATATATATATATATATATATATATATATATATATATATATATATATATATGTTTTTCTGAGGTTCTCATGGTATTTATATGTGGATCTTTGGTTGTTCGGGTTTTCTCCGCGTAAGATTCAAGTATCTAGGCAACGTTTCGATGAAGTCTCATTCATCATCTTCAGGCTTCTGTCTCCGGCTCTGTGCTTTTCAGAGTAATGTGAGATTGCAGCTGCTTCCTCCTTTTAACTGCCAGTGGGGGTGGGACTTGATTGGGTGGGGGCTTGGCTGTGTTCTGATTGGGTGGGGTGTGTTCTCATTGGTAGGGGGTTTGGTTGTGTTCTGATTGGTTGGGGGTTAGCCGTGTTCTGATTGGTTGGAGGCGTGTTCTGTTCAGGTGGGGGCTTGGCTATGCTCCGGTTAGTCTTAGTTGCTGGGGATTTGAGCTGGAGAGTTGTGATCTTGCTGTTTGGCTTCTAGTTCGGTGGTCCTGTTGCATCTTCATAGTGGGTGTCGGTTTGCTTCATGTATGGCTCGGAGGGGTTTGAAGTGGGTAGTGATGCAGCTGTAGTGCAGCTTCTGGTCCATGGTCGTGTCTCATCTTCTGAGTGGTGAGAGTCTGTTTTCTACATGGAAGTGTGGTGGTGGCATCTTGTGTGGCTCTCATGGGTGTGGGTCTGGTGTCCTTCTTCATGTTAGGTACTGTCTGTTCATGAGGGCGGGTTTCCAAATGGCTGGAAGGCGGGAGGTGTCATCTCGTTTGTTCATGCTGTGTGGGCGTTTTTCTATCTCTATGGCTTCTCTGATTATTCTGCTGTTGAAGTGTTCGGTTTTGGCGATAGTTCTGGTATTTTTAAAATCAATTTCATGTCCTGTGGCTTTGAGGTGTTGGACCAGGGAAGAGGTCGTTTCTTCTTTTTTGATTGAGTTCTTATGTTCTTCAATGCGTGCATTTATTCTTCTGTTAGTTTGTCCAATGTATGTGGTAGGGCAGGCAGTGCAGGGGATTTCGTATACTCCTTGGTTTTCTAATTCGATTTTGTCTTTGGGGTTTCTTAGGATGGTGGATATTTTTCTGTTTGTGCAGAATGCTGTTTGATGTTGTGTTTTTGGAGGATCTTGCTGATTTTGTCTGTAGTGCCTTTTATATATGGGAGGAGGGCTTTGCCGTTTTCTTGTTCTCTGTCTTGGATTTTGGTTGGGGTTTCTTTTTGGATTAGGTGGGTAATCTTCTTTCTTTGGAATCCATTGGCTGTAAGTACGTTGGTGAGAGTGTGTAGTTCGGCTTTTTGGTGTTGTTCATCGGCTAAGCATTTTGTTCTGGAGATGAGTGTCTTGGCTACGGAATTGATCTGTGCTGGGTGGTGGTGTGAGAGTGCATGTAGATAGCGGTTAGTGTGTGTTTTCTTCTGGTAGATGGTGTGTCCTAGGGAGCCATTGGATCTTTTGTATACCAAGACATCTAGGAAGGGAAGTTGGTTGTTGGCTTCTGTTTCCATGGTGAATTGTATTTTGGGGGTGTAGGCTGTTGAGGTGTGTGAGGAAGTTGTTCAGTTTTTCTTTCCCATGTGGCCAGATTATGAAGGTGTCATCTACGTATCTGAGCCAGAGTTTGGGTTTGTGGTCGTATTTTTCTAGAGCTTGTGTTTCAAAGTGTTCCATGTAGAGGTTAGCGATGACAGGTGAGAGGGTGATCCCATGGGTGCTCCTTCTATTTGTTTGTATTTTTGTCCATTGTAGGTGAAGTATGTATTGGATAGGCAGTGGTTGGTTAGATCTAGGATGTGCTTGGGGGTTGTATTTGTTTTGGATGGCTGTCAAGGCTTCTTTTATTGGCACTTGGGTGAAGAGGGATATGACATCGAAGCTTACTAGTAGGTCGCTAGGTTGTAAGTTTTGTTTCTTTATGATCTCGATGAACTGGAATGAGTTTCTTACGTGTGAGTTGATGGATTCTGCATAAGGTTGTAGTTGTTTGGCGAGAAATTTGGCTAGGTTTTGTAGAGGTGAGCCTATGGAGCTGACTATTGGTCTGAGTGGGGTTCCTTCTTTGTGTATTTTGGGGAGACCATAAAGCTTGGGGCATCTGGATGATTTTTCTCTGGGTATGATTCGTTGTTGGATTTCTTCACTGATGGGGAGGCTTTTATTTTGGATTTGGTAGTTTTTCTAGGTAGGTGGTGGGGTCTGTCTTTAGGGGTTTGTATGTGGGGTCTTGGAGTAGGTTGGTTAGCTTGGTTTGGTAGTCAGATGTGTTCATAACCACTGTCGCATTGCCCTTGTCTGCTGGTAGGATTATTATGCTGGTGTCTTCTTTCAGGTTAAGTAGTGCAGTTTGTTCTTCTTGGATAAGTTGCTTTTGGGTGGTTTGCTAGTGCAGAGGATGTTGGTGATTTCGAGTCTGATTTTGTTAGCATCGTCAGGGTTGGTTTTGGTCAGGCTGGTTTCAACTCCACATATGATGGTTTCTGTGGGGATGTGTTTGGGAGCGACAGCAAAGTTGAATCCTTTTGAAAGGACCTTGGTTTCAGCTTCAGTGAGGATCTTGTCTGAGATGTTGTGCAATGTTTGTTTCATGTGTGGCTGTGGGGAGGGGAGTTGGTTTCTGGCATTGTTGTAGTTTCCTGAGTTTGTTGGTGTGAGTATCTGTCTTGAGGGTGGTCTGTGTTTCCGCTCTCCAGACAGCAAGTTGTTTGGATTTGTCCCAAAGTAGAGGGTGAATCTTGTTGCTGAGTCTGAGGTGGAGTGTGAGGAGATCTTTGTTGATTTGGTCTAGGAGAAACCTTTTCGTGTGAAGTTCATTTCTAATTAGGGCCAGTTCTGTTCTTTTAAGGATGCGTTTGGTGGCTGCTGTGTTGGTGTGGAATTTCAATTGAAGCTTGTGGAATTAAATTTTGATCTCGGCAGTTGCATAGGAATGCAAGGTCACATAAAATGGAGGCTCTTTGGACTTCAAGTTTTTCATAAGTCCTGGTCAGATGGTGGGTTTCCTCCCGTAGAGGTGCAATATTTGTTTTCTGAGGTTCTCGCGGGTATTTATATGTGGATCTTTGGTTGTTCGGTTTTCTCCGCGTAAGATTCGAAGTATCTAGGCAACGTTTCGATGAAGTCTCATTCATCATCTTCAGGCTTCTGTCTCCGGCTCTGTGCTTTTCAGAGTAATGTGAAAATCAAATCCAGAGTAATGTGAAAATCAAATACCAAATCCAAAATAAAGCCTCCCCATCAGTGAAGAAATCCAACAACGAATCATACCCAGAGAAAAATCATCCAGATGCCCCAAGCTTTATGGTCTCCCCAAAATACACAAAGAAAGAACCCCACTCAGACCAATAGTCAGCTCCATAGGCTCACCTCTACAAAACCTAGCCAAATTTCTGCCAAACAACTACAACCTTATGCAGAATCCATCAACTCACACGTAAGAAACTCATTCCAGTTCATCGAGATCATAAAGAAACAAAACTTACAACCTAGCGACCTACTAGTAAGCTTCGATGTCATATCCCTCTTCACCCAAGTGCCAATAAAAGAAGCCTTGACAGCCATCCAAAACAAATACAACCCCCAAGCACATCCTAGATCTAACCAACCACTGCCTATCCAATACATACTTCACCTACAATGGACAAAAATACAAACAAATAGAAGGAGCACCCATGGGATCACCCCTCTCACCTGTCATCGCTAACCTCTACATGGAACACTTTGAAACACAAGCTCTAGAAAAATACGACCACAACCCAAACTCTGGCTCAGATACGTAGATGACACCTTCATAATCTGGCCACATGGGAAAGAAAACTGAACAACTTCCTCACACACCTCAACAGCCTACACCCCAAAATACAATTCACCATGGAAACAGAAGCCAACAACCAACTTCCCTTCCTAGATGTCTTGGTATACAAAAGATCCAATGGCTCCCTAGGACACACCATCTACCAGAAGAAAACACACACTAACCGCTATCTACATGCACTCTCACACCACCACCCAGCACAGATCAATTCCGTAGCCAAGACACTCATCTCCAGAACAAAATGCTTAGCCGATGAACAACACCAAAAAACCGAACTACACACTCTCACCAACGTACTTACAGCCAATGGATTCCAAAGAAAGAAGATTACCCACCTAATCCAAAAAGAAACCCCAACCAAAATCCAA